>NC_081406.1:121393485-121693485 GCF_030272615.1 Cryptomeria japonica | reverse complement strand
CTATCTGTGTATAGTGCAGCAGCCCCCTGTACCTGTCCATAAATGACTGTCATGGCCGCTTGTCCTGAACACCCACTGGCTGAGTCACTGCAATATGCTCCCACGCCTAGATGTGTAATAGTGTAACACCCGCAGACAAACTAGCATACTCTTAGTAAGTCACCAGGTGCATGTCATGATAGAGCTGGGCTAGCATTGTTGAGCCCCATGCATACTGAATACCATCGTGAATCATGAAATATAAGCATCAGCTCCACCACAGAGGAAATCTGTGTCCACCTAAGTCCGATAACATCTGCCCACTCAAAAAATCGCAAATCACCAAAACTAGTCGAGGAATCTGGCGAATAACCATCACTCGACCCAAGTGCATCCAGCTCCTATCCAGCATTGGTGGTGTCTCATACTCCCACACCTCCCTCAAATAGAAATCAGCTTCATCCAACTGATACTCTGGGATCACGCCACAAATCGGGATCTTCAAGGTCCTCCAAACATCTAATAAGGTGACTGTCGCCTCTCTAGTCAGCAAACGAAAGGTGTTATACTGACTATCCCACCTATCCACTAGCATAGTCATTATAGCAGTATGCGCCCGAATCCTCGGCCATCTGCCTACATAATGTAATCCCAAGGCATCCAGAATCTCCAGCTCATCACGACCTAACTCGCGGTAGAGACTCATCGTGGGAGGCCAATGCTCCCTTGAGGACGGCGACCCCCTCTCCACCTGCATCCATTAAACCAAAGCATTATTTCAAAAATTCTTTCCTCATCCCTCCAACCAATCATTCTCTTTCTCTCATGCCAAAAATGATAAGTAAAAAATGCATCCCCCCCTTTTCCCAGGCACACGCGTTGATCTACTCTGCGCTCACGCCAAAACCGTAACGCACACGCCATTCTACAAGCGCTCGTGCCAATAGAGCTCCCCCTTCTTTTGTTTCCTTCTTTTCCCCCTGTCAACGCGAGCACCCGCACTTTAGCGCAAGCGCTCGCGTTATCCTTTGGGTGCCCACGCCAAAGCGCTAGCGCCCGCATCAAAGCGTGAGCGCCCGTGCTGAAGCATGAGCACCCGCGCCGGTTCACCATAGCCCTCCCAAATTTCCCCTAACTTGACCAAATTCTCGCAAGTGCTCATGCTGATAGCGAACACTTGCGCTAGTCTAGGGGCGTGTGCACTGAAAAAGTGATCAGCGTGTGCGCCTCGCCTAATTTTACCCCCTATTTCTAGCCCTAAACAATTGCAAAAAATCAAAATTTCAAAGGAGGGATGGTCCTACTCACCAGTGGTCCATAGCTCATCGGTCGGGCGAATCATTGGATCCTCTCAGCGCGATGATCTTGAATGGGAATGCGGTCCATCTCTCCTTCTTTTCTTCTTCGCTCTGAGTGGCTCCAAGGCTTGTGTGTAAAAATGACCCCTCATCGGGCCCGTTGTGGCTTATATGGGCCCCCGGGAGGGCCCATTTTCCTCCACGGTCTAGCATATCCTATTTCTTCTCCCTCCATTTCCTCACCAATGCTTCATATTTTCCTCAATCATCTTGTCCATCCTAAATTCTTTTTTCTTTATTTTTTCGAGAATTTTTCGCCAGTTTTTTCCAAAAAAATTCTCGAGGGGGCATACACTCCCCCACGCTTTACGTTGGGGCATCCCTTTCTTCTTCTATCTTCTACGCACCACCAAAAATATTATAATTATTTTCTGTAATAATTATTATTAATTCCTCACATAATTAATTCTAATTCTGATCATGTCTTATACAGGATGAATCCTTCCTGAAACCAGACGTTGTGATCAATCGTGTCTTATACAGGATGAATCCTTCCTAAAACCAGACATTGCGCTCTGATCATGTCTTATACAGGATGAATCCTTCCTAAAACCAGATGTTGTGATCAGTCATGTCTTATAGAGGATGAATCCTTCCTGAAACCAGATGCTACGCTCTGATCATGTCTTATACAAGATGAATCCTTCCTGAAACCAAACGTTGTGATCAGTCATGTCTTATACAGGATGAATCCTTCCTGAAACCAGACACTTTAATCATCTTTGTCTTATACAGGATGAATCCTTCCAGAAACCAGACTGGATCTAGATTTTATCAATTGAATTAAACAATATTGTTCTTTGAATCAACGCCTCATCACACATCGCTTCAAAGAGGGGCAAAATGTAGATACTTAAAAATAATTATTTTAATTATTTTTAGTTCCTCACATAATTAATTAATTAATTATGTTAATTCTAATTCTCCTCAATATTAATTAAATATAATTGATATGGTCACTATAGTATGTGACTAATTTATTTAATAAATCAATCCCTTTCTTTATTCTTCTAAAAATTGAATTCTCACAAATCCTCCTCTTGGCTAATTAATTTCAATTAATTAGTTAACCTGCATGATTCCTACAAATCATCTTCTTAATTCATCATTGACCTAATAAAGTCTTCTAGAAACTTCCTAAACTCACTTAACCTTATTCTTATAATTTTTAATTCCTTCCACTCATTCTCTCTCCTAGTCAAATCCTCCTACAAATCCTAATCCCACCTAACACTTCCTCTAATCCCCTTCATAATGAGTTGCTAGTGACTAATCATCATGATTAGTCACAAAGTCAACCCCTTGTCCCTTCCATCCAACCACTAGCTTTTAATGCTCTTTTCCTAGGTGAATATGAGATTTTCAAGATCTCACATTCCTCTAGGCATTCCCTCTCCCAAGGAATTTTTAATTCCTTCTTATTCCTCCAATCTCTATGCTTACCCCTTTTTGGAGAATTTTTAATTCCCCCTCCCCATTCTCCAAGGAATGTCACATCCCTTGCTCCTCTCAAGGCACATGGGGAAGTCTTCCCAATGCACTTTGTTCTTCCCAAGGTACCTTGGGAGTCTTCCCAATGCACCTTGTGGAGTGTGGAGACAAGAAATGCCTTTAATGCATATCTCTTGGACTCCACACCCTCTCTTGGGTCTTGTGAGAGCTCACAAGCAATCCTAGCCCTTCATCTTGAATCCATCCTAGCCATTCATTCTTCCTCTCCTCTTCCTATAAATTGAGGACTTCATCCCTCCATTCATCATCTCAAAATTTAACAATTTCATGCTACCCATTTGAGTTCAAAAAAATCATCAAAGCATCCAAACTATAGCCAAATCCATACTCATCCATCACTTAGCCACTTATCCATCCATCTCATCCTCTCATCTATCATATTGTGCACATTTGTGGAGAGCCATCCACATCAAGCAAGTAAGAGGAGCCCATCCAATTAAGTTGAAGAGAGAGGCACTATTCAACTTCACCAAAGGCTCAATTCAAAGGAGAGGTAAAGGTTTGCAAGGTATATGCATCTTATTTAGGTCTTTATGTGGTTTTATGCATGTTTCATATTTTAACATCTTTTAATGTTTTATTTGTGCACTAACCACTTGAAATCCCCTTGCTAACCATTTTCCCATCTTCAATGACTTTTCCCCAAATTTGTAGGGCAGATCCATATCAGTCTAAATATCTTAGATCCGAAGTTAAAACATGATCTTGAACCGATAGATCCTCATTTCACCCATTTTATCTCTCTTAATTGCATAGTCAACAAGTCAACTCTTCTACTTACAAAAGAGGGCAAATTACATTCCAACACTTGCAATCCAATTGGAATTCACATCCTTGCTTCCCTTGGATTTGGCTCTAGTGTATTCAACCCCTCTTTTGAATGTAAAGTTTCTCCCTAGTGAAAATCATCCTAGTGATTTCCTTTCTCTCTCCTAGGTGGGGAATCACTAGGGTTCAATTTTCCAAATTACACTAACTCACCATCCTAACCTAGTTTTCCTAGAGCATTTTCCATTTCATCTTGCATCACATATGGGTTAGCACATAATCCATATCTATCATATATCATATCACATGCATTGCACCATCCATAGAATCCTGCATAACACGGGTTAACACATAATCCATACATCAAATCATATCATATGCATCCATAAATCATATTAGCCATACATAATATCATCGCATCTTGTATCGTAAGTGCATCATTGCATTGCATATAACATATCACATGGCATAAATCATACATCCATGTATCACATCATCATATAGCATAAGTCATCCATAACATAAATCATGGCACCCATACGTACATGCATCATAAAACACATAAAAGTACCATATATCCAGAACAAAATGGAATGTATATCATAATATCATCATGGTCTCAAAAATTTTGTTAATACAAGTATACAATTGTATCAATGTGTACATCATATGTTGTGTCTGATCACAAAAATGAATCACGTATGTACAATATCTGAATGAATGATGATCATCTCTCATGCTCATAAAAAACTACATGAGGTACCAAAAAATGAATACATAGAATATATACATCTCTATGTCTATTGTATGGTACATCAAAAAAATATAGCGATCATCTGCACTCATTTGCATCATTTTCATCCAACCTCTCAAAATGCTCTAGGATAACTAGGCTAGTGCTTATCCCTACTCATGTCCTCGGGATCCTTGTGTGGATCTTGTTGTCGACCCTGTGTTGTCATTTGTCTGGGTCCTCTTGCTCAATCCACTTGTGCTACAACTGGATCTCCTTGCGCTTGTCCCCCCACTGGATCCTCCATTGTGTGAGGAACTAGATTCCTGAGATCTAGGATGAGTCACATACTGCTCCCTCTACTTTGCCAACATCGCATGCTCGTACCGAGCTCGATACCAACCTACCTGGTGAGATAAGGCCTCTATCTCGACCATTTGCCTCTCTAACATCCTTGGTAATATCTCCCCCCCTCCTCCTCCTCTGGAACCAAACTGTCTCCCGGACTCATCCCTCTCCCTCTGGTATCGGGTCCTCCGTCGTGAATGCTCCATGGCATCCCCGGCTACCACTATTGCATCTCTCTCCTGCAGGAGCCTATATCTCTTGGCTTGTAGTTGTACCCTGGAACCCTTCGCCACATCCCTCTCCCTATGGAGGCTATCTCTCTCTGTTGTGACCTCCTGTAACATGCACTCTGTATTGGTCACAGCCTCCTTGAGAGATCAAATCTGTGCTGCTAGATTCGAAAGGCGCTACTGATCCCTTTCCCCTCTCCTCTCTCCTGACCCTCCTAGTGGATATCGACCTCAATAATGTCCTGCCTTGACCCTATCCCTCCTCATATCCTGGAGTAGACCCCTATACTGATGGGTCTACCTCCATTATCATTGCCTCATATTTCTTGTCTCCTCCATCTCCCCCTCTCTCCTCTCCTCTCCTCCTCTTTGGCCTTGCCACCCCACACTTGATATGGACCTAGTCTAGGTCACTGCCTCTTCCACTATCTTAGCGGATCACCTAGCTGGCTAATATTGTTCGACCCTACCTCCCCTAGCTCAAATGTGTACCCTCCTAACACTGAGGGGTGTCAATCCTGTCCTACCAACTGGCCTCAGTCTCACCTCTACCCACCAAGCATCGTATGTTGTTGTGACCTCTACATCTGCAGGCCCCCCTCATGGATCCCGTTGTAATAGAGCCAATTGACTCCACCCATCAATGATACCTACCTTGTCCTGCAATGAGGGCCTGAACTCTGTTACCTCTCCCGGGTAACCCGTCGAAATCTATGTGGTGCATTGAGCACAACCTATACCTGACCAAACTGTCTTTGCACCCATTCTAGCCAATACATCTCTATCACATACTCCCACCTGCCTATGGTGTATCTTGTAGTAATCATGTAGGGGATGTGCCTCAAATCCTCCGGCCATGTCGCAATCGCCATATATGGCCTCCATGTGATTGTGTTCACTGTCAACCAGTCAAATGTGATTCTCCAGTGATCAATATCATTATTGATCTCATATCTCAAGGCCCCACACTAGCCAAATACCATTGGTTGTGCTGCATTTCTATCCTACCTGCCTATTGGCTGCGTGACAACAATATGCTCCCATGCCCATACCTGTAACAGTGTCACGAATCTGAAACTTCATCCAGGATGATAAACTATGTCATGGAGCTCTCTATACAACTCCACAAGTACCAAGGTATCCCAATCCATTGGTCATCTATCGTCCACTACCTCGATCACCACTAGGATCATCCCACGGTTTGATAGAATGTACCCACTCACCAAAGCACAAACAAAGAAATAGATTCACCTCACAAGTGGTGCCTGCGCCAATGCCTGCTCTAATGATAGTTGGCCATGATGAAGAGGCACAATTGTGCCAACTAGTCATCTCATGACCTCTGCCTGCTCAATCATCTGGGCTATGCACCGTGCCCCTCGTATTGGCAATTTGAAAATGCAATACACATCCTCAGGAGTCACCGTAATCTCTCTGGTGGGCAGGTAGAAGGTGGTTGTCTCGCTCCTCCATCTCTCTACCAGGGCTATGACCATCGCCATATATGACCAAATGTGGAGCATTCGTGCCATGTACCCTAGACCAATCACCTCGATATGTGCCCAATCTATGGCACTCACTCTACTCCTAGTCTCAAGACAGTGGATTGTCTCTCTTGGCTCACAAGTATATCCATGCTCCACCATACAACAAAAAACAACAACTTGTCAGTTTCTTGGCCTCTTTTCTTCCTCGTTCGCCTTTTGGCTACTCACCTTGCCCCTTTTTCCTTTATTTTTTTTCTCCTCCCTACCCTCGATAACCAGTTTCCAAACCCATCATTTCTTCTTTGGTAGGAATACATTCCCGCCACTTTGTTAGTGATCTCGCTACTACGGGATCGCAATACCGAGGATCATCAATGACAACCCTCTTTTACTTGGCAGGAACGCGAACCCGCTCATGCGAGAATGCATTCCCACCCCCTTTCTAAAACCATTTCCCCTTTCATAATCCCGCCATCACGGGATCGCGATCCCGCCCTTTCCTATCACGAACCTATCGAGCATGATCTGGCGAGAACGTGTTTCCTAGCCTAATAAATGCTAAAAACATGCACTATATACAAGCACAAGGATAGTTTTTGAAGCCTACCTCATGGTCTGGAATCCGATGTCACCTGACGTTATGTTCCACATCCACCTAGTGCCTCAGTCATGCCCCCTTAGCCATCTCATCCACACATGCTATGAGCTAAAAAATGCACTAAAATCACTCCAAAACTCTCTCACAACTCCAATTTCTCACAATATACTCACGCAAATGAGCCTTCCTATAGCCATTTTTGGCCATATAAGGTGCCCGTATAGCTCATTTTGATCGTCTCGGGCCCTCCCGAATTTTTCTTAGCTTATCTACTTCGTCGACCCTCCTTTTTGGACATCATTTTCACCTTCTACTTCCATTTCTCATCCCCCTTACTTCTAACTACTAGGGCAATGTCTCTTTTGAGACACCACCCAGGCTCCTTTTGTCTCGTGCACCCTCTTGAGGGGGCACCCCTTCCCTCACCCTCTGTTCTCTTGTCATTCTCAGTTGGGTCTGGGGCATTTTTGCTTTGTCCCTCTTTTCTTCCAGCTGCAAGTGTTTAATTTTCTTCACATCAACGCTATTTTAGCGCCATCACGAAGAGAGGCAAAATGTAGACACTTAAATTTGACTAATTAATTTAATCAAATTTAAATCCTATTCTTCCAATTAATTAATCCCCCATTCCTATTCTTCAAATTAACTAATCTTATTAATTAATTCCCCAATTCTATTCTTCCAATTAATTAATCCCCCTTTCCTATTTCCTCCAAACTAATTAATCTAATTAATTAATATCCCTATTTCACCCCCTTTTGATTAATTAATTAGTTAATCAATTCCCCTTAATTAATTTCATTAATTAATTTAAGTCAAATCTTCTATTTGAGCTCATGGCTCCTAACTTTAACCCTCCCCCATCTAACCTAACCATCTAGCCTAACCCTTGGGTTATGACCAACCCTAACCATCTAACCTAACCCTATCCTAGTCATCCTCCAATCCTATCCTATCCCTTCTAACCTCCCCTCATGTGTGCACATTCCAACTAATTTTCCTAATTATTAGGAAAATATCCCTTTTTATTTTGGGGTGGTTGTTCCCCAAAATAGACATGTGTCCCCCAAGGACACATGTCATTCCTCCTTGAGCCACTTATGTGGAATCTCTTCCACATGGCTTGGCACTTGTCCTCCCTAAAGACAAGTGTCTCATCCTCACACCTCCACTCCTTTCTCTCATCTCCTATATAAGCCCCCTCATTTTAGACCAGATCATCAACCTTCATTCAACTACACCATTACTCTGCACAAATCACTACTAACTCCCATCTCATTGCCATCCATTATCATTTGCATCCATAATCATGGAGCAATATCGAGCATCTAAAGATGTCATCAAGCACACATAAAATCGAGGAATAATCAAATTGAAGCGGGCATTCTGGTTTGCATTTATGTTATCATTTTAGTTCCATTTTGATTTTATCATTCTAATCTTGAGGTGTATGATGTTTCGTTTATGTTCGGTTAATTAACTAGTTTTTATCCCATTGTTTAGCACACACATTTATCATCACACATTTATCATGGTAATTTAATAGAAGACACAAATTCTATTAATACTCATGGTTATGTGGATTTAGACTAGGCAAATAATATTAATAACATACAATCCACCAATGCTTATGTGTTTACTTAATTTGATGGTATAATCAATTGCATGTGTAAGCAATAGGTTGTAGTTGTTTTGTCCACTAATGAAGTTGAGTATATGATAGTTCTTTTCATGTTTGTAAAGAAGTCATTTGGCTTAAGAGATTATGTTCAGATATAAAAATAAAATAGGGTGAAATAATAATTTATTATAATAATCATAGCATGATATGCCTAGCTAAGAACTTGATATTTCATTCCAAGACCAAGCACATTGATGTATAATATCATTTTATTAGAGATATGGTAAACAATGATAGGTTGAAGCTAGTCAAGGTAGATAATTTGATACACGTTTTTTATTCTTTAATCAATCCTATGAGCACTAAAATTTTTAGATGGTGTTTGAAGTCCCTAGCAATAAAAATATGACATTAATAATCGCTCTTGTGTTGTTACAAGGTATTCAACAAGTGGGAGATTGTTAAGAAAAATGTCTTATCCTTGTAATTACAAACATTTATTGTTGATAGGTGAACATGATGGGTTGAAATGGGGGTAACCCCCTTGCAAGATCTAGGGGCGATGTGCCCCAACAAGGGTTTGGGGATAATGCTCTCACAAGCCACATTTTATGTATATTTTATTATTGTAAAATTAGATCATTCATCATTAGGTCTCATATTTGATGGTAGATATTGTCTTGGTAGTGTCTTTCCCTAAAATAAAACCTTATTTTAAGAGGGTATTGAATTACAGTTGTGCATTGTGATGTATTTTAAGAATCTAATAGAAGTTGTGTTGCCTTTAAATCTTTGGTTGGTGATACTCTTAAGAGAAGCTTTCTCTACAAGTATATTGTAATACTCATGATTTTTTAATATCATATTGGGTGGCTTTTGGAGTATAGGGTTTTCTCCAAAAAAGGATTTTCCCATTTAAATCATAGTGTTGTGTTATTGATGTTTATATTTGTTTTGTTCATTTTTAAAATTGTTGTAAATATTTTTTTTGTATTACCATCTTCCCAATATTAGTATAGGAAGTTGTTTCGCTACCTTAACTTCTTTACATGGTCCATAACTGGTAGTGCCAATCCTTGCGTAAGTATCAAATTTAAATAATGGGTAGTCGTAAAAGCATAAATTGATCATTCTCCATCCTTTTCAAAATAACTTTGACAAGATTCAACTCCACAAGTATACTCGCCACCATTCCTACTATTGGTAGGACTAATTTATGAATTTCACAATTGGTCATCCGATTTTTTCTAGGCCTTGTACACACACTAACTCTTATAGGAAATGGTTTCTAGAATGACCAAAATGAAGGTCAACAATCATCAAGCCAAAAATCACAAACACACTAAGTAGGCACAATCCTATCCACATCAATGTTGAATTTGGTGTTATTGTCAAAATGTTCATTTAACACTCAAATGATAAGCTTCCCCAATTACCTACATTTGGACCATCTAAATGGAAAAGAATAGGGAAACAACATTTGTCCTCATTCATCAAGCTTGGATTTTGAAAATTTACTATGGCAATAATTTTCCCTTGTATTTGAACATATGCAATAGATCAACTTTTTTTCTATCAATTTTTTCCAATTTATTACCATTCAATGCCTACATAATACAAAGTATCAACCTCAATACCTACTTAATGACATATTTAGACTACTTAACTAAAATTTACCAATTTATCCATAAATATATGTATGGACATCTTTGAAAGCACCCAAATAACTAAGAAAGTGTTCATTTGCATCAAGGTTGCACTTTTCTATTGCATGGTCTAGCAAAAAATTTAGACCTAGAAAAGTGATTGAAAAAAAGGTTATAGGAGAGAAACACGTGAGATTGCAACTTGAAATGATGGTAAAATCTATGAAGGATTATCATGTTGATAAATGAGTAGCCAAGATTGCATTTATTCAGTAACATTTCAAGTGCAAGTACTCAGAAACATCAAATGATAACATGAACCACCCATCATCAACATCTCATACTATTATGAATAACAAATGGTAAAGTACTACAATGAATAACTTTTGAACCAAACAAAAGAGGTTGATCTTAAATTGTTACCTTAAAGTCAATTGGTAAATAAATGAATTTAGATTTTCCTTTATGATGTTCATCTATAGTATGTAATGTAACATTTTTTATGTGTACCTACAAGTTTGTTCTCTCCACTTCTTAGCTTACCCAAAATAAAGATTCTCTAAGAGTTACTTCTCAAAAAATTATAAAAACCACTTTCTAATATTTATGACATTAATAAGTGACTTAATTGTTAGAAATGTTCTTGATCAATAGTGTTTTCCTAATGTATTTGAATTTTGGATTGCTAATGTCTACATGGCTCCACTAGCAACATAATAGCTTGACACCCCCAATGAGGATTCAACCCTACAACAATATTGAAAAACAAAGATATCATTTTATTGATTGTTTTCACTGATTCAACAAACAATACAGATTTATATACATTGTGAATAACTATAGTAGTTATAACTAATCAACTAAAAACTTTATGGTGAATTGTTCATGAAGGTAGTTCCATGTTGCTATTGTTGTTGTTGTAGAAGAGCTTTTTATTATTCCAACTCTTGACATAATTACTTTTAATTGATTTTTCTTTTGTCCAAAGGTGAAAATTTCCAGAGGCAATTAATAAATTTAATATCCAACACAAAATAGAAGAAATGATGTGTTAGGACTGTTTTGGGCAGAGTATTTCCTTGGGGTTAGGTTTAGGTTTTCCTGTTGTTTTTTCAAATTTTATCTAAAGTTCTTCTCCTTTTTTAAATAGCCCCTTCGGTTGTGGTTTTAATGAGAAATTATTTTGGCCCATGTTGCATTGGTTATTTTCTTCCCATGTCCTAGGTTAATTAAGTTTCATCCCCTCCTGCATGTAACTTAAGAGTTTTTGATTGGTCATATGCCTAGATTGTCTTAAGGTGGGTCCTAACTGACATAGGGGTTGTGTTTGCGTTGAGTTGTTGTCTGATGTGACAGATAGTACATGCCCAAATTATTAACTTGGAGCTCGATGGAAGCTTTTTATTAACTTGGTCGAGTCCCGAGTTGAGTTGGTTAAGTAAAAGTTACTTGGAACTCGGTAAGTCTTGTGTTCAGTTTTCAATGAATGTCCAAGAAGGAATTCACCAAAAGGTTACTCGACACTTGGTGGAGGTGTTTTCTCCACTTCAACGAGTCCCGAGAATAGGAAGGATGAGTGGAACGTTGGCGGCCAAGTTGGACCCAGCGATTTAGCTTGGGCCTCGCCAAAGTAGCATTTGTGATCCTGACGAGCGTCAAGGGAGTGAAATAAAGTGACGAGACAAGTGTTGTGACCGGTAGCCTCCTCAGGTATGGATATTTGAATTTTGCCGCCAACCGTTGATTTTTTGAGATCAACGGTGCATGTTTAAACTTGTGTAAAGCCCGTATGTGCCATCATTATTCACACAAACCTCATTTATGAAGAAAAGGTTGGTGAGTTCGAGTTTTAAACAACTTCAACTTATTTAATTACTAATTGTTGAAAGGGTTTGGTGCGGAGCCAAGAAATCAAGTTGTGAAAGTGTCCAACAACTATAAGGGTTAGAAAGTGCAAGCAAAATTTAGTAAGTTGTATTGCCTATTTCTTTAGTTTCTTTGAAGATCATATTAAAGGAATCAAGTAATGGCCTAGTTGAAGTATTGTCAAGGTCTAGGATAATCTTGAGTCAATTTGTGAAATGTCCACCCCTTTGGAAACCTCACAGTCTGTATAACCCAAAGCCAAGAAATAAAAGAAGGATAGAAGCCTTCATGATGACCTAATTGCTCAATTACCCGGGTCATCTTACAGACCTAAAACATGAGTTGGTGTTTTGAAGTTTTTTGATAAGCAATATGACTGTAGGGAAAGCTATTTTAAAATCAGGGGGCACCATATCTTTAAATGTTTCTATATGACTTCAGAGTTTGTAATTCTTGATTGCAATCCATGGAGATTAGGACTGGCTAGGTTAGTCATTCCTAATGTTTTTCTTAGTGTAGACCTAATCCAGAGCTTAGCAAAATGTTACAATTCTGAAGGTCAATACATCAGAGCCATAAATTGAAGGTTTTTAGATATCAACAGAGATATAGTATTAGAGGTATTTGGCCTAGAAGACTGTAGAGATTGTGCTACAAATATTAATTTGGAAAACCTAAAGGTTGAATATGCTACAAAAGGGTTTTTCAGAAGAAAATGGTTGCCTATTCATAGACCAAGGTATAGAAATAACTTGCAGCAATTTGCTAGAAATGAGAAGCCCCCATATAAAGTAATTTTGTTATATAGATATTTTGAATTGACTTATTATGCAATTTGTTAGGTATTGGGGTATAGTGGGAACCCTATGATGCCCAAGGAGTTAATGTTGCTTGCTTGTGATGTGCAAAGTGAAAGTGATTACAGATTTTATGACTACCCCCATTTTGTTGCAGATGCACTGCATGAGTCATTGGTGAAAATACAACAAGGTGGTTCAAAATTCACTTTTAAATGGTATTCATTGCTAATACATATGCTATTATTTCAAGGATAGAGATATGGTGTGTGGAGCCCTTTTCTTAATATAAGGACTGTTCAAAGGGGTGTTAAAGTGTCAGTCTAGTTGTGGACTGCTATTTGGGATAGTGGATACCACCATTAGCAAGCTCTTGTGTTCAAGCAATATTTTGTCAGAAGAATATATGTTGCATGTGGAATAGAGGTTCCTCAATTGTCAAAGAAAGTGATTAATTTCCTAAGACCAAAGGGGAAGGAAAAGGAACTCAAAGTAAGTATTGACCATAATTGGGTCGACTGGTATTTGGATGAGCAATATACATACAACAAGGTGTATGAATTCAAGGGAATGCCACATATTTTACCATTTATAGTTTCAAATAGATTGGTTACTTTGGATATTGTGTGGTTATAGTGTCATAAAATTGTGACCCTAGCAATTTTAGACTGCATTAGGGTCCTCATGCACACAATTTCAAATCCTCTAGCCTGATCGGAGTCTAGAGATTGCTCAACTTGCAGAAACATCTTCTTCCTTGGCCTCTGCATCGCCTCATCCATACTCTGCCCTGGAGAAAAGGGTAGGCTAGGGATGTGGCACCACTTTCCCCCCTTGGACAGGGGTGTGGCACCCTTGTCCTCCCAGGACAGGGGTGTGGTGCCCCTATCCCTACCCCTGCCCTATTTTGGGGCAGGACCCTTCCTAGGGTTGCATTGTTGGTTTTGCCTAGGACGAGAAACTCCCCTGATGTTGGCCCTTGATGAAATTCAGATCCACTAACATGTATTTAAGGGGGCATTCATCCTCTCATTTGCATAGGTGGAAGTTGGATAAGATTAGAGTGTGCACAAGCAATCAAGTATTCTTTTCTAGCAGTGAGCATTCTCAAGTCTCCCTTCAAGGCTAAGTGTTGCATTCAAGTCAAGGATTCAACCATTGAAGAGGAGATTGATTTCAACATTCAATTCCACACAAGCATTTCTATCAAAATTTCTATCACAACCTTTCTTGAGGTGATTTACAATTGAGTCTTTCATTTACAGCTACTTTCAAGTACTTTCTTTCATTACTTGGTTAATTCCAAAACTGGGGTTTGACCTAAAGGCAAACCCCCAATCCCAACCCATTTTCCTCTCTTTTCTATGTGTAGGTTGCAAGTGTGCAACTGTACTTTAGGTTTCAGGCTTCATTTGCAGAGGCGGAAAAACCCTTTTCATTTCACGGATTTTTTGAAAGACCGTGTACGTTCTTGCCACGGTCCAAGCAAATTTTCCTCAAATTCACAGGGCGACTTCACCTCGACATTTTACTACCAGATCCAAGTGCACAGATTCATCCCATATTCCGATCTCAATTTATAATAATTTCTTTGTCACTTTTGCACTACATAATTGAATCAATTCCTTTCCATTTCAAACAAGGAAGAGGGGATCAACTTAGCATTCCCAATTCATTCAGAATTCAATCTACCATCTTTGTGTGGAGAGATTGAATCTAGTGAATTATCCTCTCCTCTTCCTAATGTACCATGGTTAAAAGTGCTTCAATGATAATCGATAGAGAAGCTCTCATCTCTCTTTGAGGGAAAGGGTAGTTTCCTTCTTGATCTATCATTCACCATTTTCCCACCATTACAGTGGCAAATGTATGAAGCCTCAACTCTTTTTAGGACTAGTCAAAAGGGCTCTTTTTGCCCATGTGTCTTGCAATTGGTGATTTTGAAATTAATTCAAATAAGGGTTTTGAACAAGATGTTAAGTTGCTTATGTCTTTTTATTTGCCACTAGGATTGACAGCTAGGGAATTTGACCTGGAACAGTATTATACTTCTGCTAAAAGGGCAATGACATTGGGGAAGGTCCAACATGAATTTGAACTAAAAGAGGAATTAATGAGGATTTGTGGTTCTTATGAAGAGGTGCAGACAAGAAGATCAATCTACTTCAAAGTACAAAAAATTGAAAGCAGGAAAAGGTTTGAGGACCCTTCTTATGAAGGACTTTTTCCAGATGAGTCTAACAGGGTAGTAGGGATTGAGAAGATTATTTAGAATGACCCTATTCTTTTAGCCAACTTATCCATTCCTCCACCCCCATCTCCAAGTCCATCAACCTTTGCAGTGGGAGGATCAGTTGAGGTTTTCCCTTTAGCCAGAATTCTCTAGCACCATCTTCATGTGTTGATTATCCCATGAGGGTGAAGATACAAGCAAACAACAAGAGGAGGTGGAAGTGACCCAAGAAGTAAGGTTTCAACCTTAAATTCCACCTGATGAGAATAATGATGATTTGATTCAAATAAGTAACTATTTGACAAAGGATGTGAGAAGAAAAGCATCAAAATATTTTCTATCTGATGATAAATTCATTCATTCTCAAGAATTGAGATTTATTTTGTATAAGTGGAAAGGAAGAGAGATTCCCGAGGGACTGAAAGAAATCCCTAATGAGAAATGAGAGGAATGTAACAAGAAGTTATATGCAGAGCTCAAGGAAGAATTTGATTAAATGACACTTGAAAAGGGGAGGCAATTGCTTAAGGAAGCTGGATGTTTGATTATTCCTAAGATGGATTTATCCTCCAGTATTGTTTTTGATAATCTGAGAAGAGATCGGAAATTTGAATGCAATCTCATAGATGAAGGATATGATAAGCTTTGTTTTGGTTCAGAGTTTAGACCTTCTAATAAGACTCTTTCCATGTGGTGCATATATCCTGAGGGACAAAGACCAAAGTTGATCAATGATGTGAATGAAATAATGGGACAGTTTATGGTTTACAAGCTTAAGGATGTCCCTGCTATTGTTTTAGCTGAATTAAATGTGAATACTACCCTATTTACTCAGGCCAAGATTAAGGAATTGAATAAAAATATTGCACAAAATACTCGGGAAAATATTGAATTAAGAGAAGCACTAGGAGCTTCAAAAGGACAAGGCCTATTGTTGGAGGATGAGAACATCATTTCCAAGTTACAAACCAATCTCCTATGTGAAAGAAATAAAAGAGAAGAGGCTGAGAAGCAAGTGTTAAAGTTGAAACATGAGGTAATGTATTTGAAGAAAGATCTCAGAATGAATAAGTTCACCTGGGCCCAAAGTTATGTCAAGAGAAAGTTTGAATAGGTATTGCCCTATCTACAAATTACATGGACAAGATATCAAGAGCTATGCCATGTTATGCAGAGGCAACAAGCAGTAGTGATCCAGTTAAAACTTACCTTGTGACATTTGTTTCAAAAGTAGCAACTAATCTACTATATGTATGAGTTTATTGAGTCTGTTGGTGGTCAAGATGCTCAAGTATGGACATATATGTTGAATGAATTTAAGCCCACATTATCTAAGGTTGATGAATTACTAAGTAATTACCGCAGATTTCATGGATGTATTGCACAAGCTCTGAAAAGATTTGCCAAATTATAAGGCACTTCCCTTCCTTCATTCATAAAAGAAGGCAGAGAACTTAGGACAAAACAAGAATGGAAGATAGAACTTGGAAATTGCCTTTTCCATAGGGTGCTAGAGAAAGTTATGGATGATGCTGATAGGGTGGTGGAGAATTTGCAGTTGTAGATAAGTGGCTTGTACCAACTGGATTTTAGCGCTATAATTTTGAATAAAGTGAATGTTACTCTATTGACTCCTTCATATAATGCACACATGGATTCTTGTCAGAACTTCTTTTCTAGAGAGAAGTGAGTCATGAGAGGTAGTTCTCCCATCTCTAGAGGTTTTCTTTTGTTTTCATGAATTTTGTTGCAACTTAATCAACTGCCTCTTGTTTCTAATATGACCTATCAAAGAGGTTATAACTGTAAAAGGTAGTGATTCATTATGAATCATGGTTTCTTATGGTATTCTTCATTCTTAGTTTTTTCCTCGAGATAACTGTTATGTTTTATTCCTTGATGATAAAGCTAGTTAGTGACATGTGGAATGGTATTGACCGGAAGCTTTGTTGTTCCCTTGATTTTTATAAAATGAAATCCATGGCCATTTTTTAAGGGTTTTGAAAATGTAATAGGGAAGCGATTTAGGAGGGTTTTTCTTGATACAGAGTTATCTTTTTCTGACATATGAAATTGTTTCACATATAGAATTAATAGAAATATTTTGATGAATTATCTCTTATCTATTGTTTCTCAATTATATGCTTTCATTTTTTAAGGACAAATGGTACTATCTCTATGGGTTTACTGTAGATATGTGATGTGATACTTAGGTTTTCTTTAAGGAAGAAATTAAATTATGGTAGTACATTATAGAAATTGAGGAATAGTTATACAATTGTTTAAGTATAATTCATGGGGATTGTGATAGGATATATTTGTAAGGCATTTACATTTAGGAATTTAAATGTGACTCTTATCATTCTGTCAGAAACGTGACTTTGTGCCTATGAATAACACACTGGTCTGATCATATGTTTGTTCAGTAACCACAATATCTTTTAAGCATCTTTTTTTTCTCAATTTACTTTTATTTATGATAAGGATTTGGATCCTTAGTTGACAATATCATGTGAAATAAGAAGAATAGGGCCAATTCTGAGTTTCTTATTCATATTAACCTTGTGTCATTGACAAATATCTGTTTTAAAAGAAATACAGGTCTAGTATGTTGTAAATTTGTGAGTATTTCTATAGGTTAACCCACCAGGGTCTTGCAAAGCCCCAAGTGAAGAAGGATTGTCCATCTTGTCGTGATATCCTTGTCAATTGGCAAATGGTCTTAAGTTCTTGTTGAAGGGAGAAGGATATTTCTGAGAGAAAATTAAGAAATTACTTGCAAACACAAACATGATATAAGAGCTATCAAATATATTATTTGATGTAGTCAAATAACAATCAACAACACTCCCTACCACCATAACTAATAATCACATAACAACATTATTTTACATCAAATTTTCTTTAATCAAATTCAATATCAATGAAACAAAAATGATTAAAGAAATTAAAAAAAAGTTGAAATACACCACTACCTGATGTAACCAAAAAAATTCAACAATCAATAGGTTCCTTGACATCAATTGGTATCATATTGAACTGACTAGATAATGTCAATAGAGTTAATCCCAAACTATAACTCTTTTCTCATGCCTTCCTTGTAAGCTTCTTAGTAGATAAAAATTTAGATAAAAGCTTAAGAGAATGACTCATTGACATTAGGATCCATATGTTTCATCAATGTCATTTTGTCTAGTGTTGATATGAATGAAAATACAAATAGGGTTGACACAATAATTGTTTGGTCCTTTTTACCAATTAGGTATGTTACTATTGATGAGACATTTTTATTTTTAACAGCCATAAAGATTTGATATCAATGTTTTAGATGATACTTTGTAACCATCATCAAGATGGAAAAGATAAGTTGAAAAGCTTTCAAAGCAACTTTCGTTCTCAAATTTTATCTAAAATTTATGGATATGCAATTTTTTTTTTTAAGATCTATTTATGGTCTTATATTGTCATGACATCAAGGTTTGAAGACTACATTTAAGAGGAAATTGATCAATGAAATCCTAAAATGACTTGTAATGAATCCCAAAGAGAAAAAACCACTCAACATTATCAAGGAAAAGTTGCATCTCTTGTTCTTAGTGGGTGCCAGAAGTTGTGACTTAGATTTTTTGTTACTTTACATGACAATCAAGATCTATTTTGTAATTACTAACACTTATCATTTGAAACATTTTAGCAATAAACTAAATTATCTAGGTGTTTATTTAGTTGGATGATGGGATATATCTATGTATAAATAGCCAAGATAAATATATCACATGTTTAACTATATAAATACTATCAAAATTTAAGTTAGGTTATTTTTATGATTTATTATAGGAAAATCATTGCAAGATTTGTGTGAACTGAAAGGTTCATTGTAACATGTGTATCATAAAATAAATTTGAATCTGTAAAGTCTCCACATTCATCTGGTTTTATACAACCAAGAATTTTTAATTGATTAATTTGATTTTGTAAAGTCTTCACATTCATCTGGTTTTAAACTGTTAGGAACTAGAAGGCAACTGAGAGGGGGGGGGGGGGGGGGGTGAATCAGTTGTCAATGAATTACAACCCAATTATAACTTAATGAAACTTGACACTTAATACTGGTAAACCAAACTTAATGTCGATTAGCAGATTAACAGTTAATATTAATACCGGTGAAACTTAATGCATGAGACAGAAAGAGAAACAACATCCACAACACATAACACAAAGATTTATACGTGGAAACCCTGTAAGGGGAAAAACCACGATGGGAAACCTTACCCACAATCAGATGATACTACTGCAGATAGTATGTGTATGCAAATAGGGTTGGCACATGCAGAAAGGTCAACTGCCTAGAGCACACTACTCAAATGGGAGTCGCAATGACTACAGTAGGATGGTTAAATCCTAGAATAATGTACTACTCAAAATAGCATCTCCAATGCTAGATTCAGTACTGGTTAAGCTCCGACAAACACCTTCAAACCTTCCTTGAACCTTCTCTATGGTCTGCCCATATGATCTTCAATATTCGCTCATACCATGTTACAATACCATAAACTTACATGCCATATCCTGTCCTCTCTCATCTCAAATGAGATCTTACATATATACAAAACCTAAGACCAAATGTGTAGGTCGGCTTACTAAGAATATTACAATAATATCAATTACATATATGTATAGATGTGATGCATCATGCCGGCTCAATACATTTACAAATAAATCATCTCCATAACGTGTTGTGCTGATCTGGAATAGATAACGCATACCGATCCATAACCTAGACCAATTTGTCGGTAACAAAAAATATATCAACCCGATTAGACCAGTAACCAAAACACCAAAACCAAGTATCCAAACCATATCTTCGACATACTCAAGTGATCTCTAGATGATAACAAGTCATCATCAGTGCCGGTGAATCATATAACCTTTCAGTGAGCATATACTGGTGAATGTGCAGAAGTCACTAACCTTGTCGGTGAACACAATGTGTCGGTTCAAAAGTAAACCAATATAACCATAGCGCCAAATCAACAATGTAGATCTCCAGAAGGATAAGTGTTGACATCAATGACAAAACCAATGCAACACATCCATAATACCAACATAAACAACCAAGAAGTTTTAATTAATAAATTTGATTTTGTAAAGTCTCCACATTCATATGGTTTTAAACAACCAAGAAGTTTTAATTTTTTCAAATAAAAAACAAATGAATAAATTACGAGACCTCCATTCAATTGATAAATCCTAAACCAAGTTCTTGGATTGTGTTGAATCTTAATAAAAAAATATCATGGAAAAGGTTCCAAATACACATTAAAGAACAAAGAACAATATATTTCTTTTAAGTTTATAATATTTTGCATGAATATATAGAAAAATGCCTCTCCATCTAGCTTATTAGAAATAATAGAACTAATCCAGCCTCTACCAAAAGGTTTTCAAAATCAATGTCCATTTAAATACACAAAGGAATTTTGGATTCTTATTATAGTGCACCTCAATAATTTAGCTTGCTCAATTTGTGGTGCCTCATACCATATCTAACAACTAAGCAAGGCAATCACCTCGAGCACAAATTTTTTTCTTAAGTTGCCAAATAACACATCTTTTTCCAAAACTTAACTTGAACATAGAGATTTTTTTAATCCAAGTTCAATTTTCAAATTCTAGGAATTGAAATTGTTTTTGAATCTTTTTCATATATGCATTTCCTAGTACACATTTCAAATTCTAAGTATTTATAAGACTTCAGTAATGAAAATCCTTCTTAGACAATTTGACTAGATTAATTTTCTAAATGGAAATAGAAGCTTAGACAATTATTCTAGGACATGCTTTGATAAAGAAACTAATTTTACAAGTATCAGATAAAAGAAAACATCAATTTATTGTTTATGTAGAAAATACTCATACTATAATTCCTTGTGTTTTTTTACAATATCTTCACAAGTGCAACCAAAGTGCATGTCAAATTCAAATGATATACTAACATGTTTGTTTTAGGGTAAAGATAATAAAACCCTAAGATATGAAATGACAATAGATAGGTAGAGTTGTATGCATATATGGACTCAAAAAAGTTCATATAGATGTCAAATCCCACACCTCTAAATCGGAAGGAAAATTCACTGCATGTTCACTTCTTAAAGAATGCAAAATACTCAAAGACACATGTCCTTGTTTCCCTCGATAATTAATGTAGTTATACATAGTAAAAATTTATCAAGGGTACAATTATTTAAAGATTCTATTAGCAATAGATAATGTACATTTTCTAGTTCTCAGTGCATAATAAACTCTCCTCCTCACCCATCACATAAAAAACACATCCATAGGGTATGTAGGGTGTAATAAAAAGTGTTTGAATTTCTTTGACATATAAAGATTAGGTTGTATTACCTATATATGAGAGCATTGAACTTTGGAATCCTAATGATTGTGCATTAGTATTTTAGTCTTAAGAATCATTAGCTAAAAATATGTAACCCAAGAAAACCCAAAAGAAAGTGTACATGGTCTATTGAAGAACCTACTAGGGGTTTGTATATTTCAAGAAGCCTCTTAAGGAAAAAATTCATGAAGTACCATAAAACCAATCACAAAAATTATTGTTAGCACCCATCTAATATTGGTTTAATAAAAACTTTTAGATTAATATTAATCTACTGGTATATCATGGAATATTGTTAACACCCTCCCCTCTTCTAGATATGTAATTAGCTAGTGCCTTTGCAATAATTAAGTATGAAAGACCGAACAATTTATGGAATGACAAACATGGATATTGACACAGTTGAGAGAAACCCCCAACCTATTTCTTCTAATATTGGAAAGAAAGATAGAATGGGTGAGCCTATTATAGATTAGGGTTTCTTATAGTTGGGAGGATGACAGGGAACCCTACAACACTTTAGGGACAATGAGAGAGACTTGATCCAATGATACAGATGAAAATAATAGTAATGCATATTGCACAAACATTAAAAATTAGAATATAGCTAAACATGAGAACTGATAAGTTAACATATAGTAATGACTCCTACACAACCATAAAAGTAAATATGAGTAGACATTAGAGCAAACCCCAAACATAAATGAGACCAAAATTGACAATAAAGTGTGGATTTGATTAACTTGGAATGATTTTACTTGTAGTGGACAATAGTTGTAGGTGCATGCAAGATGGTAAATCTAGTCTACCTCAAATAATCATTCTAAGAGACACAACTCTACAGTGGCACCATTGTTCTTATCCATGAAAGAAAAACAAAAAGGATAAGATTGTTTTTTTCTTCCATACCCAATCAGAAATGACAACTTTCCTTTCACTTTAGATTGATATTTTTATCCTTTGTAATGGTGTAAAATCAAGGTTTCACTAATTAAGATAATAAAACCACTAATATTACTTAAGGAACCAATACATTAAAAGGGGCGAATCCAATAGATATAGCCACAATCCAAATAGGAAAAGGGCTAAAATTCTAATTAGATTCACTAGTTTTGTTTGCCACCCTCTTTTAGTTGACATTTAGATGTTAATTGTGCAATTAGGGCAATACAAGGGATAATTGAGATGAAATAGTAAAAACAGGCTTCTATAGATATCCAATCTATCCATAGATGGGGTTTTGGACGGAAGAAGAGAATTAGAACCTGCCACCAAAAGTTTTGGCTGATTTTTTGAGATTGGGTAGCAGAGATTTGCCTCGGTCCTTCATTTTTTTTTCTGTTGAATGATGAATATGTTCATCATCTATTGGAATCCATGAGTACAACTCTTGTTCCATGCACATAGAAAGAGAGGAAAAAGGTTGTGGATAGGGATTTGCCTTGGGTCGAACCCCAATTTAGGAATTTACCTTGAATTGAATAATGTAAATATTGAAGTAAATGCTAGGAGATATACCTCAGATCTGTAATGGTTGATAGAAATATTGGCAATACAATTATCTTTGAAAATAATAACAAATGTTGAATGTAATGGCATGGCAAATACATGAACATGAAAGACCTAATCAAAAAATGCATGCTTGCATGAAGATTGATGTAATTTTCCTCCATAATGCTTGGAGGATGAAATATTGTCTTTAATGCTTGAGAATTTTGGATGATGAATGGTTGATGGATGCATGAATACTATTGATAGGTAGTGGATCCCCAAATGAATTGATAGAATGTCTTTAAATAGGGTTGCCTAGGTAGATTTTGATCAGGCCGACCTACAAAAATCAAGCATAGCCACAGGGGCCAAATTCCATTGGGGAGGAAGAGAGCCTACCTAGTGTCAAATTGAGATCTATTTAAGGGGGACTAGGGTGTTGGGGGGTGCCTTGGTCTAGGATCAAGACACTATGGGGCACCCTAGTCTAGGACCAAGGTGCCCCATGCCCTGGTCCTCCAAAAATAGGACCAAAAACTTAGAGACAAGGGGATGGTAGCTCTAGGATGGGGCCCACTCAATGGTGTCAACAAGTGACATCAAGGTTGGGGTAAAGAGGACCAAAATGAGCCTAGGAAAACAAAGATAGGACATGTTGAATTAGGAGCACAAATTTTAAGTATGAATTGTATCGGTTACAATTTACGATGCTACATTTAGCCCCCACTTTAATGGGAGTATGAGCCTATGCAAATACTTGTGGTAAATTAGAAAGATGAAAGAGAGGAGAAACTAGGAATAAGGTCACAAGGTGATTAAACATCACTAATTTAAAGGAACCAAGCCCCCAATATTAGGATATTAACTCACACAATCACATGTAAGGACACACAAATCAAGACAAATACAAAAAGCCAAACAAAGACAAAAGACACGACACGAGGGGTTAGTACTATAAACAAAAAAGGCTCCAAGTTAACTAGTTTTAGAAACCTCAAAAATCAAATGTCTTAGCCACTAATATCATTCTTGGAATGTTATCACAAGAACACAAGTGGTCACATAAAAAAAAGCAAGAGCATGCATCAAGTGATGAACCATGACCCAACAAATAGCAAAGCTATGAGCTCATGGGGAAGAGAAAAGAGAGAACATGGATATCACAAGATAGCAAGCTACATTATGGTAGGTGATCCATGTAGGAAGGAAGAGTCAAAATAGTCTAGCAAGTTGTGTTCTGCTAGTTCCACTCATCTTGCTAAATTGTTGTCTAGTTTCAGGAGTTAAGAATCTCATCTAAGACTTTGGTCTGGTTTCAAGTATGCAACAACTTGTATAAGAAATGCAATTGAAAAACAATGTGTCTGATTTTGCGAATGAAGCATCTCATATAAGAGTTAGGTCTGATTTTGAGACTATGCACCTCATATAAGACAAATGATGCTTAAAATGGGGATGAATCATGAAGAGGCAACAATCACATAAATGATAGATAAGATCGATGATATGATGAATCAATAAGGTTCAGAAAACTACTGAGAGGGGGGGTGAATCCATAGATAGAAAACAAAATAAACTTTCACTTAACTCAAAAACAATCTCATAAATCAATCATTGAACTAACTAGTTCAAACACTGAACTACAAACTGCAACTGCTCTGATAGTTTACTGGTTGACTAGCATAACAAAATAACAATATAACAGATCCAAAACTATCAAACCATTTAACCAATACATCAAACCTCTTTACTAACAATAGTTAAAGCACATTTCAGATTACTGTCAGTCATCTTAACACATCTAAGTGGCTTTACTAGTTAAACAGATTAACCATATCAAAACATAACTACAAAAACCATTCACCACTTGACACAATGATTTTTGATGTGGAAACCCAAATGGGAAAAACCATGGTGGGGATGAATACCCACAAGTATTCTGAACTCTTCTAAAGTTTGCCATGTTAGGAGCCAAGCCTTGTTAGAAGCTTTACAAAATGTCCTGTTAGGAACAGATCCTATTAAGGACCACTCGGTTAAGGGATTGACTAGAATGCTTTGTTAGGAGTAACCTCGATAGAGGATTTGAAACCCAGGCTAATGGATCACCTGGTTAGAGGAATTAGATAGCACTAAGCTTGTTAAAGCTTACCCGGTTAAGGGATTTAACTGTTGTAATTATTAGAGAACAACAGGGTTTTACTGATCTGATAAATAGCACTACTCTGCTTGATCAGATCCTTTCCATGCTCCTATCTACCTTCAAACATACTGCAAATACTCCTTCTAGTTTGGCAATCAATCACACTAACACTTAACCAAAATTGCCAACACTACAACAAAATAACTCATCAACCTTATAAGAAAAATAATAGGTCAGTAACACATCACAAACCGAAGATCTCATAGAGATTACAAACAAATCGGCTCAAACATGACCGTTGGATTACATAGAAATCACTACACATTGTACAAGACAACCTCGACTGCTCCTTGATCACCACTTCATCGAATCCTGTAACTCATCACATGGTTTCCACTTCATGCTATGCACTCGCTCATTCCCAAGATAAAATAGTTATCTCTATGCGCCAAAACAAATTTAAAACTCATTACGTGCATCATGCATACGTGGCACAATCATCTCCGATCACCATTTGATCATAGATAAACGCAACCGATTCACCAAGCTCCATCGGTAAGGGTTTGGCATATCAACATGTAGGGTTACCAGTTGATCTCACTGCTTCTTGGGTAACACCGATTTTCTTCACTAGCTCAACTATTAGTTGCATTACAACTCCATTACTAGTTACAATTAACATCAATGACAACACAATAGTTCATCAATGCAATCTTCATGTAAATGCCAACAAAGATGAGGATGCAATAATCACAAATTTATAATCAATAGTTGGAATGCAACTAGGAGGCTCCATATATACCCACCCTTAAGATGTCAAAATAGTCCTATGTTGATATCTTAAGGTAGATAGAAACAAGGAAAAACACCTTCAACATCAAGGAGACATCTACTAAGCAACAATGCATGCATTCTAAGCTAGGAAGAAAGATGCATGAATAGGATTCATTTCTTTAAGTGAGGAAGAGATAATTGTAAAAGAAATATCTCACAACAAATGTAAAGATATCCTTTTGAGGGATGCATGATTGAAAAAGGAGGAAGTGATCTTTGCATAAAGATATCTACCTCCAAGATTAGAGGAGATCCTTAATAAAGATGACATCTTTAGAAAGGAGAAGGGGAATAAGAATACACACCTTCTCCAATGTTTAGGAAAAAATGGATTCTTAGTGAAGGATTGCACACATTCACTAAGGAGATATTATTCACAAAAGACAAACCATTTCAAGGAAGAATAGGTCCTAAACAAGGAACACACATGTACTCGCATGAAGGATAATTCTATGCAAAGAATGACATCAAATTATTAAAAGATACAATTCAATAAAGGAAAAGTAAATCCTTAGAAAGAAAGAATAATTGAAAGGTTATTCTTACTTCCCAAGCATGGGGAAAAGAATAACAATGCTACTATGTTGCTACCTAACTATGAGTGCACCTAAAATTGTACCACCATGAATGATAATGATACCCAATAAATAAGCTAACAGTGTCACATAGCAACGAGCAACATAATAAGAACATAAATTTGTTATGCGGAAGGAATAAGATGGGAATCCAACTCATTGTCATCTAGTATATGAATGATGCCAGTTTCAATAAGTTGTTGCATGACATTCATTAGTAGAATGGCCATGGATTTGATGATACTTGCAAAAAAGGAGTGTTGATTTTTCTTACAGTTCTTTCTTTGATTTTTTTAAGGGAGAGTACTAAAGTTATCTTTAAGAAGCCAATACAAAATAGTCTCTTGTTGTGGTGAGAAGTTATAAGAAGATATAGATGTATTAGACATTGGGGGAGGGGATACCAACAAAGGACTTTGGAAACCTAGACCTTCTTTGGAAAAGCATGGTGTAGATTTCACTTGACTATCAAAAATTTGTAGAACACATCCTAAACAATGTCCCTTGTATCCATGTATAGAATCAAATATTTGTTTTGTAATGTCTAGAGGAGAGGGTTCATACTTAGTGTCAAAGTATAAAGAGCCCCCATCATCATCAACACGTGTTGGAAGGAGGGATAGGAATTGATTTAGAAGAAGCTTGGATAAATGACACACAAGGCTCCTTCAAGGCTTCATTCTTAGATTGAGGGATCTTATACCCATTAAAGGAGGGTGCAAGGTCTAATGTACCCCAATTCCTTGCTAAGGAAGCATCATTGATATGAATTTATGTTATTGAAGGAATCATGGTATGAAAGGGAGGAATGCATCCTACTTCATCATGAACAAAATCATAAGGATTAGGATCAGCCTTGATTGTGTGAAGTTCATTGTTATATTTGAATTTGATTGTGCGATGAAGAGTAGAGTGGATTGCTTTCATAGCATGAATCCATGATCTACCTAGAAGAAGGTTATAACTAAGATTGTTGGGCATGACATGAATAGAAGTAGGTAAAGGAACAAGTCCTAGTTTGATAGGTAATATGGCTATACCAAGTGACACTCTAGGAATATTTCAAAGCAACAAACACAAAGAATATCACGTTGAATAAAAGAATAATCCCAATTTACCCTATCTAATAAGTCAACACAACAAATTTTAAGTGCTGACCCATTATCACTTAGGGTACCTCTTATTTTTTGTTCATAAATGCAAGGAGTGATCATAAGGGGATCATCTCTATTTTTGAACTGTATAGAAGGAAATTCATCTTGTGAGAATGTAATATCATTTGGTTTAGAAGAGGATGAGGAACCACCCTTTGTAAGGCTTCTTGGATGAACTTGTGGTATGAAGTTGAAGTTTTAATTAAGTCCCAAAGCTAAATCTTAGCTAAGATATCATGGATTTTATCAACAAGATTAGGTCCCTTATCAACATTTTGCTTCAGATGAGGGGGGGGGGGGGGGGAGAGGAAGGGACGTGGGAAGAACATTGGAATCTTTCTTTTTGACACAAGCATTAAATGTGTGTTGTGTTTTAGAATCATATTAAATTGTTCTAGTTTTCTTTCCATGTCACCCTTTTCACATATGTATTTTGCAACTTTAAGGATATTGGGAGGTTTATTGGGCTTAGGATTCTCATAACTAGAAACATGAAAGGTATTGACTTGATGAAGATCTTTTTTCTCCAAGGATACATCTTTAGAAGGGAGATCATCAAGGAAATTGTGAATGATTTCATCTTCTTGCTCCAAGGTATCTTTATAAGTAGGACAATCTTGGGGAGAGGATTAGCAATGTCCATCAACACATCTTCTCCAAGAGAGGTGCCATGTATGAAAGGTAAGGTAACATTAAGGAAGGTGTTTATGATATCATCCTCTTCCTCTAGGATATGCTTATGGGAGAGGGACATTTTTGGAGAGCTTCATCCTTAGAAGGGAGAGTTTTGAAAGAAGTGTTAATGGTCTATTCTAGCACTAAAATGTCCTCATGGGTAGAAGAATCCTTAAGAGAGGGATATAGTGAAACAAGGGAGGCTAATTCATTATCATATCTATGAAACAAATTTTCATTATGGAACTCACTAAATGAAAACAAAATAACAACAATTTGCTTTTTCATATATGAAAAATGCACGATAAAAAGAGAGAACAATGTGCAATTTTTATGATTTTTTACTAAAGCAAGTGCATAAACCATGAATGAATGCACCTTAATTTGAAAATTGTATGCCAATATAAAAAATAAGCAAATGTAAGAAGAGTTGAGTTCACCAAAATGTAATGGTGTAAAATTAGGGTTTCATCTATTAAGATAATAAAACCACTAATATTATTTAAGGAGCCGATACATTAAAACAGGGTTGAATCCAATAGATCTAACTACAATCCAAATAGGAAAAGGGCTAAAATTCTGATTAGATTCACTAGTTTTGTTTTCCAGCCTCTTTAGTTAAAATTTAGATTTGAATTGTGAAATTAGGGAAAAACTAGGGATAATTGACATGAAATAGTAAAAACATGATGCTACAAATATCCAATAGAGCCACAGACAGGGATCTAGGCATATGAGATTCAGAAACTGCTCCCGAAAGTTTAGGCTGATTTTTCGAGATCGGATAGTAGAGATTCGCCTTGGTCCTCCAACTTTTGCTCTATCGAAATCTAAACCTATTCGTCGTTGTCAAATCTATTGGAATCTCTAAGTACAAGTCTTGAGTCAATTCCTGATAGATAGAAGGAGAGGAAAAAGGTTGTGGATAGGGTCTTGCCTTGGGTCAAACCCCAGTTTAGGAATTAACCTTGAATTGAATAATGTAAATACTGAAGCAAATGCTATGAGATATAACTCAAATATACAATGGTTGATAGAAAAATCGATGATGCAATGCTCTTTGAATGTAATCATAAATGTTGAATGTAATGGCATGACAAACGCATGGACATGAAATACCTAATTAAACACACATGCTTGCGTGAAGATTGATGTAACTTTGCTCCATAATGCTTGAAGGATGAAATGTTGCCTTGAATGGTTGAGAATGCTAGATGATGAATGTTTGACAAATGCACAAATTCTATAGATAGGTAGTGGATCCCAAAATGAATCGATAGGATGTCTTTATATAGGGTTCCCTAGGTAAATTATCGATCGGGCAGACCTCCAATAGTCAAGTGTAGCCACGGGGACCAAATTCCATTAGGGAGGGTGTTAGGGTTTAGACAAATTTGAAACAAATAAAAATTAACAATTATATGTAGATTCGAATACACAAAGATGAAGAAAAACACAACAGAAAAAACACAAAGATTTAATGTGGTTCACCCAAGATGGGCTACATCAACATAACACATTCATCCAATCTTTTCTTATTATCCAGTTGTAACGTCATAAAATTGTGACCCGATAATTTTCGACCGCATTTGGGTCTTCACATTGGCAAAACAAATCCCTAAGGCTGATTGGAGACCCGAGACATGCTCGCACCTCCCAAAATATTCATTTCCTCGCATCCTGCACTTCTTGTCCTAGATTAGGGTAGGACAGGTGGTGCAGGGGCACAAGCCTCAATTTCATTATTTATTTATTGAAAACTTAATTTTTTTGATATCAAGGTGTTGGGAAGGATCAAAGAATCCTTTGTTTATGTTTTGTTTTGTAATAAGGTCCTAATTGTCCATTTTGTAAGGCCTAGTGGCCTAGGGTGCATTATAAACCCTATGGTCAACTATGGTCGAAGGGACTTAAGATGAGTAGATTTAGGGAGTCAGGGTTTTTTTGGTCTATTTATATCCATTTCAATGTGTTTAGGTCCCTAGGTTGATGATAAAATTAGTTTGAATGGCAAAATGCCAAAATTGTCAAAAATTGTCAAAAATTGTCAAAAATTGACAAAGTTGTCAATTTGTAAAGCAACTTTTCAAAAAGTTGTTGTAATTAGTTTCCCAATGTTCATAACCATATAAAATTAGTTTCAACATGTTGGGAAAACTATAAAATGCCTCAACAAACTCGTTTGGGGGTTGTTGTGGTCAAAATTTGTAAAACTTGATATTTGAAATCAATAAAAAAACTGTATTTTCCAGAAAATTTGCTGTTCTTTTGGTTGGTACGGAATTTCCCGACCTTCAAACTGAAAAATTATTTCATGGAAAATTAGAGGGGTGAAATACCTTTCTTTTTAATCCAACTAGAGGTCTGGAGGTGGAGTATTGAGGGAGAAAAGTTGTAACAGATCCAAACAGCCCCGGAAAAGTGCCCTTTCTTAGGGCTTCAACTTCAATTTCCCATTTCTTCCAAATCCATCATGGGAAAATTCTAAAACTTGGTGAAATGGAGGATTTGGGAGTTTATTTTAATATCCAAAAGGTTTCAGATTGAAAGGATTCCGTTTGGGTGATATTTTATTAAATTTGGCCAGGCATCTCTATGTGACTGGTTGTGGGAATTGAATAGAATTCATGAACAGTCCCCATAACTTTAGTTTTAATGAAAACTAGAAGCTATAACTTGGTATTTGGTGATTATTTGGGTACCCCAAGGTGTTCCAATTACTTCCCTTGATAAATTGTAGGTTTTGAGGGTAGTTCCTTTGTTAAGTGCTTAAATTAGCCCTTCTAGCCATAGATGAGGGTTCATTAGTAATGGTACTTGCAAGAGGTTCCAAAACTTGTCCTTTGGTAGAAAGTGCTGCCCTAGGTTGTTTTTAAATAAAATAAAACAATCTTGGGCTGTCCTTTGGAGTTCTTGGGTGGGAAGCCAAAAAGTGAGTTTTGAAGGCTAATAGGTCTAAGGAGCCAATTTGCACTTTGTGACTTTTGGGACTTGAACAACCAAATCAGAGGGTTGTTGGGAATCATTTGAGTTTGTAGGAACCTATTTAACCTATGTTGATCCTTGTTAGGCCTATCAAACCATTTGGAGGGGTTGTGAGCAATTTGAGCCATTTTGAGCACTTTTGCCTGCGGGGTTTGAAACCAACCATTGATAACTTTGCACACTGTCCCATTGTGGGGTTATGGCGATGGAAATAGGTGAGATGGGATGTTGAATTTATTCTCTTAAAGGTGTGAGGCTTGGTTGGAGTGAATCCTTAAAAAGGAGGGTTTGTTGCTTGGTTGAGCAAGTGAGTAACTTGGAACATTTTCAAGTTGTTTGAACCATACCTCTACATCAATTGGTATCAGAGCAAGTGTGATCCTTAGGAGAAGGATTGTTTTATTTTAGACATGTCAGGGGAAGAAGAAGAGGGTGAGTTATCCTCAAGGATGACTAATGCACAAATAGTGAAGTTTTTGAAGGATCAAAACTTGGTTCACAAGATTGATTCCTTGCAGAAGGAGGTTGATAGACTTAATGGGGAACTTCGTAAGAAAAGTGGTGGAAACTTTGATGTTGTTGAAGAGGGGAGTGATGAAAAACCTCTTGATTAGGATGAGGAAGAAGAAGTGCCTGCTAATCAGAGACTACTTGTGAAGACCCTGAAGGCCATGGAGAGAAGGACCATGGATGTTAGGTTGGACCTACCTTCCTATGATGGAAACTTGAATCCAGATGTTGTTGTGGATTGGATTGATGACCTCACAAGATTCTTTGAATGTGAAGACATACCTAAAAGTCAGAGAGTTAATATTACTAAGTCTAAGTTGAAGGGACCAGCCCTTATGTGGTGGAATTTCACTCAAGATGATAGGGTGAAGGAGAAGAAGAATCCAGTGACCACTTGGAAGAAGATGGTTGCATTGATCAGAGATGCATATGTTCCTGATGATTATGAAGTCCAACTTCATAAGAGAAGAATGAGTTTGAGACAAAAGGAGATGAGTGTCTCAGATTATACTCAAGTGTTCCATAAATTGGTGATGAAGTCCAATGTAGTGGAGCCTGAATGTGTGAAGCTTGCAAGATACGTGCAAGGGTTGAGAGTTACCATTCAAGATGAACTCAGTCTAAGTAGCCCTCCCACAGTCCAAAAATGTTTTCAACTTGCTTTGAAGGTTGAAGAAAAACTCAAGAGGAAGAGTGATCAAGGTGGAAGAGGGAGAGGGCAAAGAGACTTTGGAAATAGGGGCAGAAATATGTCTCAAGGAAGAGGACAAGGTTCCAAAGACCTTGGTGAATCAAGTCAAGGGAATGAACAAGGGGAAGGTAGTTCTAGAGGATCTTTCAGAGGAAAGAGAGGAAACTTTAGAGGAAGAGGTGGTGGAAGAGGCCTAAAAGGCATAAAGTGTTGTAGATGTCATCAAATGGGGCATGTTGCATCCAAATGTCCAGAGAAGGCAAACAAACAAGGTGAAAGGAGAGAAAATTTTGTGAGGGATGAGGACACACATAGTGTTCACTCTCATGGATCCTTTGTGCAACCTGAACAAGGAGATATCATGATGATGAGAAGGACATTGATCAAAGCGCCTAGTCCACCAGAGCCACCCCAAAGGAAGGCACTTTTTAGAACTACTTGTAGAAGTGGTGACAAAGTATGTAGTGTGGCGATTGATTCAGGTTCTACTGATAATTTGTTGTCCATTGAGGTAGTAGAGAAACCAAAATTGAAGAGGATTAAGCATCCAAGACCCTACAAGGTATCATGGCTCACAAAGGGGCAGCAAACCATCATTGCAGAACAAGCATGGGTGGAGTTTTCTATTGGCAAGTACAAGGACAAGGTACTTTGTGACATTGTACCCATGGATGCATGCCATTTTCTGCTTGGAAGGCCATGGCAATATGACATGAAGTCAAGGCATTTTGGTGAGAAGAACACATACACCATCTGGTACAAAGGTGAGAAGGTAACACTACTACCCCTCCTTGATAATGGTGAAGAAGCAAAAGAATATAAGTTTTTGTTTGTAGGAGAGAAAGAGTTTTTAGAATGCTTGAAAGAGGAGGATACTCCTTGTTATGCTTTGGTTGTGTTTCCAAAACAGGAAGAAAAGAAGGTGCACAAAAAGAAGGAAGAATCTAGGAGGGTAGGACCAAAGGAGGTGGCTGATTTGCTTGAGACCTACAAAGACATTGTAACCAAGGAGTTACCTAATTCCTTACCTCCTATTAGAGAGATTAGCCATAACATTGATCCAATTCTAGGGGCTACACTTCCCAATAAGGCTGCCTATAACTTAACACCCCAACAGAATGAGGAAATGGCAAGACAAATCCAGGAACTCTTAGATAAGGGTTTGATTTCTAAAAGTATGAGTCCATGTGTTGTTCCAGCCATGCTAGCACCTAAGAAAGAAGGTACATGGAGGTTGTGTACATACTCAAGGGCCATTAACATGATTACTATCAGGTATAGGTTCCCTATGCCTAGGATTGAAGACTTGTTGGATCATCTAGGGGGTGCAAGGTGGTATTCAAAGGTGGATTTGAAGAGTGGGTACCATCAAATTAGAATAAGGGCTGGAGATGAATGGAAGACAACCTTTAAGACTAATGAAGACCTTTATGAGTGGAGAGATATGCCATTTGGCTTGTCCAATGCACCTAGTACATTCATGAGACTCATGAATGAAGTTCTAAAACCTTTCCTTGGTAAATTTGTTATTGTTTACTTGGATGATATTCTTATTTTTAGTAAGAATAGAGATAAACATATGCAACATTTGAATTTGGTCCTTAAGAGATTGCAGGAAGAAAAGCTCCTAATCAATGTGGACAAGTGTCTTTTTATGCAGGAAGAATTGGTGTATCTTGGTTTCATAGTTTCAGGTGGGAGCATCAAGATGGATCCTGAGAAGGTGGAGAGCATCTTGAATTGGCCTTCTCTAAGGCCAATGAATGAAGTTAGAAGCTTCCATGGCTTGGCTTCCTTTTACAGGAAGTTTATAAGAGGTTTTAGCCAAGTTTGTGCACCTATCCTAGAAACAATAAAAGGGGGGCAGAAATGCAAGTTTGTATGGACCAAGGAGGCCGAGGAGGCTTTTCAAAGTCTCAAACAAAAGGTAGCAAATCAACCTATACTTGCTTTTCTAGATTTCCAAAAGGTTTTTACAATTGAGTGTGATGCATCTAATGTTGCTATAGGGGTTGTTTTGAGCCAAGAGGGTAGGCCCATTGCATTTTTTAGTGAGAAACTCAATGAGGCAAAGAGGAAGTATTCCTCATATGATTTGGAAATGTATGCCTTAGTTCAAGCCTTGAAAAAGTGGAGGCATTATCTCCTTCCAAAAGAATTTGTTGTTTTTACTAACAATCAGGCACTTAGCTTCTTGAATAGCCAGGAGAAGTTGAATCACAAGCATATGAAATGGGTAGAATCTATCCAAGCATATACCTTTACAATAAAACACAAAAAGAGAGTTGCAAACAAGGTGGCAGATGCCTTGAGTAGAAGATCCTTGGTAGTGCAAGAGGTGAAGTTGCAAAGTGTGGGGATTAACTCCTTGAAAGGTATGTATGAAGGTGATGAAGACTTTCATGAAATTTATAAAGTTTGTTCTAATTTTTCTGAAGCATACCATGTTGAATATGTTGATTACTTGATCTAAGATGGTTTATTGTTCGAAGGACATCAACTATGCATTCCTAGGTGTTCAATGAGGGAGAATATTGTGAAAGAAAAGCATTGTGGAAGCATGAGTGGACATTTTGGGTTGGATAAAACCCTTGAGCAAGTAAGAAGATATTATTATTGGCCTAAGATGCAAAGTGATGTGAGGAAATTTGTTGAAACATGCACTATTTGTCAAAAGGCCAAAGGTACTTCCACCAATGCAGGTTTGTATCAACCATTACCCATACCTACAAGGCCTTGGGAAAGTTGTAGTATGGATTTTGTAATGGGATTGCCTAGGACTCAAAAAGGATTTGATAACATCTTTGTTGTTGTAGATAGGTTCAGCAAGATGGCACATTTCTTTCCATGTAAGAGTACAAGTGATGCAACCTATGTAGCAAAATTGTTTTTCAAAGAGATTGTAAGGATACATGGACTTCCTCTAACAATTGTGTCTGATAGGGATGTGAAATTCATTGGCCATTTTTGGAGAACCTTATGGAAGAGGTTGGGAACAAACTTAAACTTTAGTTCAGCCTACCATCCACAAATAGATGGGCAAACTGAAGTTGTGTATAGGTCCTTGGGAAACCTATTGAGATGCTTGACAAAGCAATATGGAGAGAAGTAGGATGTTGTACTTCCACAAGTTGAATTTGCATTCAATGATTATGTGAATAGGAGTATAGGAAGGAGTCCATTTCAGATTGTGTATGGGTAGAATCCAAGAGGAATCTTGGAGTTGAGAGACCTTCCACATGATGGGCAAACAAGTGCTCATGGTGAACAATTTGCTGATAGCATGAAGGACGTGCATGATCAAGTAAGGCTAGCCCTCCGAAAAATTTCACAAAGGTACAAAGAACTTGCTGATAAGAAGAGGAGGGATGTACAATTTCAGGTTGGTGATATGGTGTGGGTGTAACTGAGGAAAGAAATATTACCAAAGGGGAAGCATACAAAGTTACTCATGAAGAAAGTGGGTCCTTGCAAAGTTTTGAAGAAACATGGGTTGAATGCCTATGAGATATCTCTTCCCTCTAACCTTGGTATTTCTCCTATCTTTAATGTATGTGATCTAACACCCTATAAAGGGCATGTTGTTGTAGGTACAAACTTTCATGTGGAGGAGATTCAAGAGGACATTGCTGATATACCTCCTCATGCACCAAAGAAGCTTGAAAAGATCATTGATGAAAGGGTCATTAAGAAGATCAGAAATAAAGAATACAAACAATACATTGTGAAATGGGTAGGACAACCTATTGAAGAGGCAGTATGGATGGATGAGGCAGAAATTCTGAAGCATGACACTTCATTGGACCAACTTATCTCATGTGGAAATGAGACCAGCCCACCCCGGGAGTATGGTGCAGGGGCACAAGCCTCAATTTCATAATTTATTTATTGAAAACTTAATTTTTTTGATATCAAGGTGTTGGGAAGGATCAAATAATCCTTTTTTTATGTTTTGTTTTGTAATAAGGTCCTAATTGTCCATTTTGTAAGGCCTAGTGGCCTAGGGTGCATTATAAACCCTATGGTCAACTATGGTCAAAGGGACTTAGGATGAGTAGATTTAGGGAGTCAAGGTTGTTTTGGTCTATTTATATCAATTTAAATTTTTTTAGGTCCCTAGGTTGATGATAAAATTAGTTTGAATGGCAAAATGCCAAAATTGTCAAAAATTGTCAAAAATTGACAAAGTTGTCAATTTGTAAAGCAACTTTTCAAAAAGTTGTTGTAATTAGTTGCCCAATGTTCATAACCATCTAAAATCAGTTTGAACATGTTGGGAAAACTATAAAATGCCTCAACAGACTCGTTTGGGGATTGTTGTGGTAAAAAATTGTAAAACTTGATATTTGAAATCAATAAAAAAACTGTATTTTCCAGAAAATTTGCTGTTCTTTTGGTTGGTACGAAATTTCATGACCTCCAAAATGAAAAATTATTTAATGGGGAGTTAGAGAGGTGAAATAAATTTCTTTTGAATCCAACCAGAGGTCTGGAGGTGGAGTATTAAGGGAGAAAAGTTGTAACAGATCCAAACAGCCCCGGAAAAGTGCCCTTTCCTAGGGCTTCAACTTCAATTTCCCATTTCTTCCAAATCCATCATGGGAAAATTCTAAAACTTGGTGAAATGGAGGATTTGGGAGTTTATTTTAATATCCAAAAGGTTTCAGATCAAAAGGATGCAATTTGGGTGAGATTTTATTAAATTTGGCCAGGGATCTCTATGTGACTGGTTGTGGGAATTGAATAGAATTCATGAACAGTCCCCATAACTTTAGTTTTAATGCAAACCAGAAGCTATAACTTGGTATTTGGTGATTATTTGGGTACCCCAAGGTGTTCCAATTTCTTCCCTTGATAAATTACAGGTTTTGAGGGTAGTTCCTTTGTTAAGTGCTTAAATTAGCCCTTCTAGCCATAGATGAGGGTTCATTAGTAATGGTACTTGCAAGAGGTTCCAGAACTTTTCCTTTGGTAGAAAGTGCTGACCTAGGTTGGTGTTCAATAAAATCAAACAATCTTGGGCTGTCCTTTGGAGTTCTTGGGTGGGAAGCCAAAAAGTGAGTTTTGAAGGCTAATAGGTCTAAGGAGCCAATTTGCACTTTGTGACTTTTGGGACTTGAACAACCAAATCAGAGGGTTTTTGGGAATAATTTGAGTTTTTAGGAACCTATTTAACCTATGTTGAGCCTTGGTAGGCCTATCAAACCATTTGGAGGGGTTGTGAGCAATTTGAGCCATTTTGAGCACTTTTGCCTACGGGGTTTGAAACCAAATATTGATAACTTTGCACACTGTCCCATTGTGGGGTTATGGGGATGGAAATAGTTGATATGGGATGTTGAATTTATTCTCTTAAAGGTGTGAGGCTTGGTTGGAGTGAATCCTTAAAAAGGAGGGTTTGTTGCTTGGTTGAGCAAGTGAGTAACTTGGAACATTTTCAAGTTGTTTGAACCATACCTCTACATCAACAGGGACGTGGTGCCCCTGTCCCCCCTAGGTTAGGGGTGTGGCACCCCTGTCCCCCCTAGGACAGGGGCGTGGAGCCCTTTTCCTTGCCCTATTTTGGGGCCTGCCCACTTAAGTCCTGCATTGGTCTTGTTAATGAGAAGCGGGAAAAGGTTTTCTATGTCGGCCTAAGATGAAAAATCAGTTACAAACCCTAATTGGCAAGTATATAAGAGATTTTTTGCCTCCTATTTACATAAGTGGATGAGTTCAATAAATTCAAGAAGCGAAAGTAAGGAGAACAATCATTATCATCATTCAAGCATTCAAGAATTCCTTTCAAGCATTGAGCATTTCAAGTCTCCTTTCAAGGCTAGGTGTTGCATTCAAGTCAAGGACTCAACCATTGAAGAGGAGATCCCTATCAACATTCAAAGCATTCAATTCTTCATATCCTTTCAAACAACTCTATCGACATTTCAATTGCGTCCTCTCTTGAGGTGAATTCTACTTCAATCATTTACTTGCAAGTACTTTTCATCATTTGGTTAATTCCAAAATCGGGGTTTGACTTAAAGGCAAACCCCCAATCCCAACAACATTTCCTCTCTTTTATGTGTGTAGGTTGTAGGTGCACAGCTGTATTTGTAGGTTTTAGATTCATTTTCAGAGACGAAAAAACTCTTTTCGACGCACAGATTTTTTGGAGGACCGAGTACACTTTCAACATGGTCCCAACAACTTTTGCTCAAATTTACAAGGGAGCTTCGCCTTGACATTTTACTGCTAATTCCAGGTGCACAAATTCATCCCGCATTTCTATCTCAAGTTATAATCATTTCTTTGCCATCTTTACACTTAGTCTCAATTCACTTAATTCATCCTATCGATTCTAAAAGAGGGGTTACTTTTACTTTCCAAATTCATTGCCAATTCACTTAGCATTCAATCTCTCCATTGATATTGGATCTAGTGAATTTAACCCCCCTCTTTTAAATGTAATGCATGAAAGAGGTTGAAGATGATCCTTTGTGAAACTTTCACTCCATTATTGAGGAGGGTAAAGCTTTCCACTTGATCCCCTCCTCCCTTTTTCACCATTACTCTAGTAAAACAGTACAACACCATTACAATGCTTTTTTCATTCTACCTCGTTATAACATGCAATTTTAGGGCAACCTACAAAGTCGGTTAACAAAATTAACCCTAACCCTAAAAGAATATTCTCATAATCTTTTCCTCGTACTCGTATTCTTGTACTTGTACTCATATTCTTGTACTTGTACTCATATTCTTATACACGTACGAGAAAATTTTGGAGGGAGCTACGCTCCCCATTACAATGGCTCTTTGGACCGACTCCTTCGCCTAATGAGTGTACAATACTTGCATGATCAGTCGCCACATACCAACAAAGGGATAGAGCCCACCTGATCTCAAACTGAGACCTGTTTAAGGGGGACCATGGCACTAGGGGGTGCCATGGTCTACAACTAGGGCGCGCTGCACCTTGGTGCTCTGAAAACAGGACTAGAAACTTAGAGACTGGGGGATGTCAGCTCCAGAATGGCCCACTTAGTGGTGTCAACATGTGACATCAAGTTTGGAGTAAAGAGGACCAAAACAGACCTAGGGAATGGAGATAAGACACACTAAAGTAGGAGCACAAATATGAGGTGCGAATTGTATGGTTAATTATTATTTACAACACTACATCCTTGAAACTTGGAAACAAAATACCTTTAAACTTATTCCATTAATGTTTCTAAATTGAATAGATTGACTTAATTTTTTTAATTCTTCATTTTTATTAATAAACTTATTTCATTAATAAACTTAAGATGATTGATGTGATAAGTTTATTAATTATTGAACTTAATAAACTTAAGTTTTATTATTAATTTGATAAAGTTATTAATTAATAAACTTAGCAAACTTTAATTTTTTGATGAGATAAGTTTATTTGTCCCATTAACTTTTTCAATTCTTAAGTATTTTTTTATTCTTATTGTTAATTTTTAACATTAATGAGATAAGTTTATTAATAAACTTAAGTTTTTCAATTCTTAATTTTTAGCAATTAATATTTTTTTGTCTTATCCTTAAAACTTGAAAAAATAGCTTTAAATTTATTGCATTAATGTTTCTAAATTGAAGAGGATTAACTTAAGTATTTTAATTCTTCATTTTTAGCAATAAACTTATCTATTAAAAAAAAATTAAGATTATAAATGAGATAAGTTTATTAATTAGATTTATTCATATTTATAAATGTTACATATTTTGAAATTTGACATCTTTCGATGTATATTACATAAATTATTTAAAAAAAATATAGGTGTAATAGTATAAGTTCAATAACATCACGGTGAATATTATTTGTTCTGTCCATTAACCCGCCAACTAAATGACTACCCACAAATCCAACTCCGTTTGTGACAACAATTCTCATAGACTGCCTCCTAAAACCCATTAAAACCTTGGGACTTGTAATTGTCTTGGTAGCACTATTAACCATTGCATTTTTATTATGATAAGAGACAAATTTCTAAGAGGCTCACACCACCATTTTAGTTATTTCGTTCCTTGTAAGATTGGGTTGAAGCATGAAAATTTAGTGGTTGTCAACATACACACCAACACAAACAAGTTTTGCTCTTTCAGAAGCTAATTCATGGGTCTAAAAATGGATTTGGACTTTTGGGCTTGTAAAAATATGGATTCGCATCTAAAGAGCTTTGAACCTTTTCATCCTTACGATGATTTAGGCTTGATTGCTTGTGTTTTAGATGCACACACTTAGCTTACGAAGACTTCCATCTCTATCTTCATATATATTGTCTAATAAAGATAACCTTGCACTTTGATAGTAGACTTTCTTATATTTAAAAAAGTAATAATTTGAATTTATACAATGATTATTCATGACATCAATCAATAAAGGAAAAAAAATATTTGAAAAAAATTAATTATAAACTATATTACTTTTAACCAATTTTTTTTTAATTGTGAGATCATTGATTTAATTGGACAAATCAAATTTTGATTTATAGAACCTAAAATATCTTAAAATTGCAAAATAAGACTGCCAATATAAAAATAAAACAAATGAAGTTATATTTAAAATTTCAGAAGAGGACCAGAATTTTAAAACGGTCCAGACCATCATATTCAAGGTCTCAGTAAAAGTATCTACGGGGTAACATCCATTTTTATTATTTTTTATTTTAAACGGTAAGCATTACAAGTGCCGAAGGCTTTTTTGTGGCACATGAAGGTTGAGTCGTCCAGCAAGAATGTTCACTAATGACGAGAGACAGAAGCAGCGAACTGGCAAATATGGCACTCCCAGGGAACAATACCTCCAGGTTTCTGTTTTTTCCACTCCATTTCTTATGTAAACGTTGCATTCGTTATAATATAGCTTCTCTGGTCTCTTTACAGGTTTACTGATTGCTTAGGGTTCCAATTGCTGTAATTTAAAAGAAATTAATTGAGGCTTTAAAATGTATAGTTTGGTTTTGAAATTGGGGAAAAAGTATTATAAATTGTTAAATAAATTCAAATTTAGAAGTTGGTAGTAGATTAAAATGCGGCCGTTAGCCACTCAACTCCGCTAGAGTGCACATCCAAATATTGGAAGCCTAAATTATAATCAAAGCGAATAACAAACACAACATTTTATATTTAAAACAGAAATACAATACATCTCCTACTTCTATATCCCAAATGTGACCTATTAAATTAGAAATCTGGTTAAAACATACTTGAAATTTAATGTTTCATTAAAGCAATAAAGTGAATCATGGAAATGGACTTAATAATACTATGATACAGCAATGCAATGAAATTTTTGGGGGAAGTTGCAGGTTTGAATTTGGAGGGGGTTAAAACCGTACTCCTCATTCTAATAATATATGAAGTAAATGAAAAAAGAATCCTTTTGTGGAATGCATCAATAAGGAATCTTATACACAAAATCTAAATCTCTTTTGATGAAGACCTAAAAACTACCTTTATATTTATCTTTTAATTTTCTCCTTATATCAACTACCGGGCATGATCAATGATTACATCTATACTCTATCCTCGATCGCAAATCTTAATGTGTTCTATACTACATTTAGCTTTGATTTCTGGGCCTTCTGTTGATTATTTTTGCAGTATGTGTGTTGTGACGTTTTCACACATCGCCCCATTGCAAATGGGGACCCCTACTTTTTTGGCCCCCTTGATCTTTTGGCTTTTGTTTTTGGGTCTTTTCGCAGCAATCTCGTCAATCCTCCAAGTTTGCAAGTGGGTAGGTTCAATTTGATCTAGTCTGCTTTTCGTTTGAACAATTTTGGCAAAGTCTAGGGCTTGTTTCGACACTTTTAGGGTTTCTCCTTTCAGTCCTAGATTTTAGGGGTTTCTTTTAGGGTTTTTGAAAAAATGAACGTAGAATTGGCATCAAGGCCCTTTAAGGAACCGACATGTGAAATTTGAGTGAATTCTAAACAACTTTCTATTTTTAGAATGTTCCTATTTTTTAGGGATTTCATTGCCTCCTTGAATGTCTTCATTGCTCCAAAAATAAATCTTACTATTTTTAGCTGTTTCTATTTTTAGAAAGTGTCCCTGCATCCTGTTTTGCTCTAACGCTAACAGTTTGAAAATGTTTCTATTTTTGGAAAGTCTACTTGTGGCAGGTCCTTGCAGACTGACACTAAGACCAGATATGCACGATCATTTCTAAATCCGGAAAGTCAAAGAGCAGGATCAAAAATTGGCGAAGTGTGGATATTCAGTCCTAGAATGGAAAGCTTGAAAATCACCCAAGTTCGAAAAATCACTTCAAAATCCAAGCATGTCATCTTGATTTGTGATTCATAATTCATGAAAAGGATGTAAAATCCTTGACCATTGTGAAATGGTGCCCAGTTCCCTGGAGGGTGCCAAAATCCATGTCTCCTGGAATTCATGAAATTACGTAAAATCCAGGACTAGGTCAAAATTCCGCCCAAGGAGTCAAGAGGGTGCCAAAATCCATGTGTTGTGGAATTTGTGAAATTACATAAAATCCAAGACCAGGGCAAAATTCCGCCCAAGGAAGCAACTGAGGCGTCGAAATTGAGTAGTTAGGAATTCATGAAAGGCGAAGGAAATCCAGGACTAGGTCAATCTAGCGCCCAGATCAGTCAGAGGGTGCCAAAGTGAGGTAGCCAGAAATTGATGGAGTTGTAAAGAATTCCTTCCCGAGGTCAATCTAGTACCCAAGTGGTTTGGAGGGCGCCAAAATCCATGTGCCATGGAATTCGTGAAACGATGTAAAATCCATCACCAGGTGAATTCCATGCCCAAGAGTGGAAGTTTTTCAAGGCAAAGGGGAATTTGGAGGTCAGGAATGGATTGAAAAAGAAGAAATTTCCCTCGGTAAAAATTTCTAAAATTCTATTTTAGGCATCGGAATTCCAAATTTTTTGTGGATCTGGATTGCGGATCTGGATTCGTGAGAAAATCCTCTCTCTTTCAAGACCCGGAATTCTATTTTTAGAAAGTTTCTAAAAAATAGGGAATTTTGAAAAAGTGTTGGAAATTCCCTTCCTTTAGGGCAGAATTCCAGAAAAGGTGAAAAATTGATGAAGTGTTGGAAATTCCTTCCTTTAGGACAAAATTCTAGGAAAGGTGAAAAAATGACGACAAAATTCTAGGAAAGGTGAAAAAATGACTAAGTGTTGGAAATTCCTTCCTTCAGGACAAAATTCCAGGAAAGGTGAAAAATTGACTAAACTAAGTGTTGGAAATTCCTTCCTTCATGACAAAATTCCGGAAAATGTGAAAAATTGATGAAGTTTTGGAAATTCCTTCCTTCGGGACGAAATTCCAAGCAAGGAAGAAATCACACCCAAGAATGAATTGAAGATAAAATTTCTAAGGTAGGGAAGGAATCAAGGATGAACTGAACAAGAAATTTCCCCCCGGATAAAATTTTGAAAAATCCATTTTCGGGCATAAAAAATCATCCGAATTTCAAAATGATGATAGATTTGGATTGGTGAGAGGATTTTCTCTCTCCTGGACCTTGGAACTCAAAATTGCTAAAATCTGTAAAAAATAGGAGATGTTGAAAATTGATGAAAAATCTCCTCTTGAATAGCGAAAATTCAAACCTTCAAGAAAATTCTTCCCGGATTAAATTTTCTCTCTCTTGAAGTTTTCTCTCTCCAAGGGTTTCTCGCGAAGTGGCAGCCAGGTCACCGCATGTTGAGTCAATGGAGCATCTTTTTGTATGCAATCGTCCCATGAAGGCATAGTGGCGCATTCATTACTGTAATATTAGACCATGGTGGCGGCTAATTCATTGCATGGCTGTTGTCGTACGTAATGTAGTGGTGGAGCATCTTTTGCATGTAATTGCCGTATTTCAGAGATGGTGGAGGATTTATTACATGTTGGGCGAATTTGAGAGTAAGTGGTGCATTTAATGCACAAATGGATGCCATTTTGGGCACGTAAAATTAATTGTATATGGGCATGATGGGTCATTAATTGTTGATTCCCACCTTGTTGCATCATGTATGGGGAATCTTTTAGGGCAAACCCTAATTAGGGTTTTGCATGTAATCTTGGCTTGAGGCCTATATAAAGGGGTGACCCCCTCATTTGTAAAGTAGAGGGAGATTTGTATGAAATTGCTGCGATAAGTTTTTGAAATAACAACAGTGAAACATTGTTCTCTGATGGTGTTCACTTAAGTTTTTTAAAAAATTTGCATGTTTTCACCTTCCTCACTTAGAGTAGAAGTAGTATAGTGCTTTGATTTCAATGGAAAATGTGATGGTGTTTGATCAATTTCCATGGTTCATACTTTTTGCATCTTGTTGATTATAAGTTGTAGTGTAAAGTTATCCTGAACCCCAAAATTTGTGCTAAGTTCGATTGTGAATAGTTGTTTGGATTGCGCTGTGTTGGGTATTCAAATGCACTTTTCTCAATGTGAAAATCCTTTAACATCCTCAGAAGATTGCACCGGTTCTTGCGGAGTTGTAGTTGATCTTGGCGAAGTAGAGCTTGGTTTTTTTGGAATTTGTCCACTAGAGCACTATCCATTGATATCACTACCCTTAGGAGTAGATTTAGATCCTCCAACCCTTTCCCCTTTAATTTCAGTTCAATCCGTTCGAAGCAGAAGCATCATGTTCCATCCACATTAAAGAGGTGAAAGAATGATCCAAACGTAAGCCCCCTTGGATTACCAACAATCACATCGGCCAACTGAGTCACATCCATCGCATATAGGAACCTTGGAGTCGATTGCTTGAGCTTATTGCAATCTTAGCATACAATCGTACTTTGATCAAGAGAGAGTAAAGTGACTGTTGGGCAACTTTATTTTCTGTTAGGCGCTGTCATAAAAAACACGTCAACACTATGTTCCCTCAATTCCTTAATATTGTTGCCTCTAATTTCTGGACCCACATGCTATTGAGCTTCAAAAATACAAAGTTCCAAAAGCTTGTTTTGAGAGCTTAGGTCTGTGGAAGCCTTTGTCTCCAACTGAGACCAATTTTATGGTTTTTGCTTGTTAGAAAATGAAAGTATAACTGGTTAGGAAGATAAAACTTCTCACCTTCTAGCTGTAGATCTTGTTGTCGAATGGAATTCTGAGTTACACAACTGCAGAGTAGTGAATTGAACATTTGAAATTGACAACTTGAAAGGTGTTGAACTGTCAACATTTGACATCTTGTACTTCTTTGCAGCTGACTTTAAACTGTCAAAGTATGCTTAAAATGTTTTCTTGGAAGGGTCAATAGGGCATGAAAGATGTTGTGATTATCACCATGAAATGTGCTGGTCTTTTCATGCTGAAGCACCTAACATGGTCATTCAAATGCGAGACCACAAAGTGGACATTTATATGGTCTCTTTGGTGCAGACCTCAAAGTGGCCACGAACATTGTCTTTGTTAAGTTTTCAGACTTTGGCGAACAGATCCTGAACTTGGAAAAGTAAACTCTAGGAAAATTAAACTTGATAATTTTCATGAAAACTACCGATTCTGAATACAAGAATCCACATATACATCACATTGGAAATGTGAACAACAAATACACAGTACTGAATTATCAAACCTTCGACTGCCTTCTCATTAAATCTGAAAAGAAATACACCACACGAACTCAAAAGTGGAATAAATAAATCATTGGCATCCCCGCCTTTCTTTTATAGATGAAGGAGGCAAGAAATTAAAATGTACCCTACCTTGATTGTATGCTATGAGAAATGAGAAAGATAAATGACATTGGCAATGGCAAGGCTATCGTGACAAAAATGATATATCTAGGGATTGCTTATGAGGAATGGATCTTGCATATACACATCTTTTCAAATATATAAAAAACAGACCCTTTTGATATAAAAATAAACGTACATATGCATAAAGAATCAATTACAACCATAGTTACAAGACTCGCCTAGACTTGCCCAAACTTGGTGAGTCTAGAGGTGAGCTAGGTAAAACGAGGCCAAGGGACTTGGGTCTGGGTGAGTCTTGCAAGAGTTGGCAACTCTGCAAGACTCGCTAGACTCAGCAAGTCCTACAGGTCAAACTTGGCTAGGATTGGGAAAACAGTTAAAAAAGGATAATAAACAAAATTGTAAAGTGTTAATCCACATTTTAGTTACTTTTTTATAAAAATCTTACAACCTTTCAATGCTTGTTTGGTTTATGACATGCCCATCTAGGATTTACAAAAAAATATGAAAATGGTGTGCTCCATGAAGTTCTCTATGGTTTTAAAGGTCTTCCATTGGGCTGCCCCACATGGTATTGTGGTCACTGTAGATAATATCTACACTTTCGGGGGTTTACGATCAAGGCATTGATGGAAACATGTCAAAATCAGCCCGAAGGAGATCTAGACCGATCAAAGGTGAGAGAAACCAAAAATCCAATCTTTGGTATTTCTCCTATGTTTCAGAATTTTGCATTTTCGGAGGCCTTTAGAGCGAAATTTTGGGTCGAAACTGTCCCTAGTCACTTAAATCGAAAGCCGAAGGCATAGTGTTAAAGGATTGAAAATGGAGTTTTTGAAGACCTTTCCAACAGTGTAAGCGGCTTAAGAATTCGAGTACTGAGCGGAAAGTTATGATTCTGCCAAGTCAAGGCCAATTTGTTGTTGTTTGTGGAGAGTAGGTACGAGCGCACCATGTGTCATCATAGTGCGGTTTTTGGCAAGCCCACGACTTCTTACTCTTCCGAAGGTGTGCGAGAGTGACACATGTTAGCATCGCGGGGTTCTCGAAGGCAAAAGGGAAGGGAAGCTCTAAAAGCTCCACCAGCATGCCGTGTGTCGACAAAGCGCGAGCCCATAGATGTTTTGAGCTCGGGGAGATTTCAAAAGCGTGCCATTATTTCTTTTGAGGATGAAAGGCCACAGGAGGTGTCGTGTGGCGAAACCAGAGGGCACAAATGAAGAAAAAGCAAAAGCTCGCATGATCTAGCGGTTGCAACAGAAAAAGTGAATTTCTAGGTGGCAACCATGCCGCGCACATGGAAGAAAATAGTGATGCAAAGATCAAGCTCACGATAGCTATAACAACCTCCATGATGACGGTGGACATGCGGCAGATATGGAGAAGCCTTTTCCAGTTTCAACTGCCCTTTTGGATCAGAGAGGTTTTCTCTATATAAGCTTGTGGGCGTATTGTAAAAGGGGTTTCCAATTGTTTACCATTTTTTTGAGAAGAACACTCAGAAAATAGCTACGAATTCAATTCAGACCTTAGCATTGTGATTCAGTCAATCAATAGAAATAAAAACATATCAGATCGTGCCCGGTTTGCCTCTTTTGTATGTTTATTTCTGTTTTATGGATGAGTCTGTAGCTCTGTGTCATTTCAAATGAATGTAACTATTAATTGTTATGGTTTTCAGCTTTTATAATTTCATCACATATGCATGGGTTGTTGAATCATGTTTTCCTCTTTCAATCATCTGTAGTAATTTGTGATTTGGAGTTATACTATGCCATTTGGTAAGCAAAATCCATGGGGAATAATAGTTCTAGCAAGATAATAGGAATGTCCCTTGCGAGTCTTAATGGGTGCTTCTCACGGAAAGATCTGAATATTTCGCCCTATGTCTATGTCACTTTGTGCATTCTGTTCTCTTTCCAACAATGAAGAGTCTGTGGCTTTCTGTGCTCATCTTTGGGGTCATCAGTTCCTATTATCTCTAAAGGGGATTCAAAGTGTTGTAAAAGCTTTGGTGTATCGCTTTAGCATAGGTTTGCAGCTTGTGTTTATTTCTGCATAGTTCTATCCCTTTTCATCCCCTCTGAAATTTGAAGAGCCGGCTTCTAAAATCCCGGAGGTCGTTTCACAAGTCACATCTGGTCCCACACCTGTGAACTTCCCAAATTGCCCTTGAAAGTTGGCGAAAGCCAATTTTGTGGATCAACAATCACTAAATGACAAAATGGATGTCAAAATGACAATGCGAGCTCTAGACAAGAAATTGGACTTAACCTGATGTTGCTGGACCTCAACATGGAATGCATGTTCTTGACCACAAACTATAAACCAATCCAAATGTGTTCTCCAACAGGGTCATTTTTCCAAAAGACCACTAAAATGGTCTTTAAGATGGTGTGACTTCTGGTAGAGCCCAAAAGTAATCTTGAGTAGGAAGATTTTTTTCTTATATACTCCTTCATGAAGCTCCTTTTGGACGTTTTGATTGAGAAATTGATGTTCGCAATTTTGGTTATTGTTGATGTGTTTTTTATGACACCTTCAAACACAAAATAAAATACTAAGCATCTATCCTCTCTTGAACAAAGACCTCTCGGTTGCTAAACAATGTGATCAAATGAGAGGACTCCAAGGTTCCGATAGTTAGGTCTTGACTTTGTACATGGATAGACTTAGTGATTGTGATGTGATTTTGCTGGAATCAAAAGGGGGACTTACATTGAAACTGAATGTTTGAATGCTGTTGGAACATGGAATTTACACGATTTGAAAAAAAGATAAAAGTGTATGAGGGTTTAGAAAGCTAGTCTAATCCTAGGAATGTAAGAAAATATGAATGACTGAAGACTTTGCTTTGCCATGCAAAGAACAACTCCACAAAGCTAGTGTGATCTTTTAAGGTAGTTTTATGATGTTCAAATCACCACCTACAACATTGACACCATCAATGGGTGAGTAGCAATCAAAGTTATGCTTATAAAGAGTTTAGTTGACCATGCGAGATACTTCACAATCAGTGAAATACTAGTAGTATGAACATGTGAATTTCACCATTAATCATCCACAATAGCTTCTATCCATCTAATCAACACCATCTAATACGAGGATACAACGAGAAACCATGCAATATGTAGAAGAAACGAGACATTCCACCATAATTTCAATGAAAAGGATATTTATTTACAAGCTTGGCAACAATTTCTGCCTTCTCCTACTCTACTCCTAATTGCTATCTGCTTGCTACCTGCTATTGAACTATTAACTTGCTATTTGTTATTAAACTTCACAAATGAGAGAGTGGAGCCTTATATAGTGCTCTAGAATTGAATGGCCAGGATCAAATCTAAATCAATGGCCAAGATTACAAGATAGAAACCCTAATTAGGGCTTGTTACACCCATTACGTAGCATTTAATGCTTGACCAATGATAAAATTACAATAAATAGGACACATGTTCTTCTTTGAATGCCAACCAATAGATGATGAGGGTAGGTACATTGAACTTTGTGCCCACATGTGGTAGTTATCCTCATTGGATGAGTTAGGTGCCTTGAATCTGGACGCCTTGACTTGGGATGAAGTGTTTAGGTTGATAGATGATGACTAGGCACTGTTGTGACCTTTTCACACATCGCCCCATTGCTAACAAGGACCCCCTCTTTGCTAGCTTTCTGCGTTGTTAGGTTAGGGTTTTGGCTGCTTAGTGGGCAATTTTGCGTTTCTTGTGCCCTAGTCTCGGAGTTTTGGTCATGCCTAGTGCCATCTAGGGTTTTTGAAGTTATAGGACCAGGTTGTGAAAACTTGATATTTTAGTGATCCTAAGTTTTGTCTAAGTGTAGACCTTTTGAGCGCTAACGTGTTTTTAAACATGCGCATCAGTGATTCTAAAGTGCCAAGATATTCACAGACCTTTTGGAGTTGTTTTCTCGCTCCTAAGGTATTATTTAAGTTGGTTTTGCACTTTATTCCAATATTTTCCTAGCGTTTCGCTCATATTTTTGGAAAATTAGCCTAAGTCCAGTCAAATTTAAAGTCGCTGAGTGATCTTGAGTGGTTAAAATGATAAAATCCTAAGGGAAATTCATATTCCAAGGGTTAAAGGTTCAAATTCCATGCTAGAGGTGTTTTTCCCCTCACATTCCAGACTACCCAACTGTTGTGACCATTTCACACATCGCCCCATCGCAAATGGGGACCCCCTCTTTTTGCTTGTTTTCGCTCGTTTTCGCTTTCGTTTTTAGGGTTTTGTTAGTTTGTCAGTTGTCTGGATTTAGGGCTAAGCCTTAGGGTTTTAAATTTTGCCTTTTCAAGCCAAAATCCAGTTGTTTTTTGAATGCTTTTGAGCTTCCTTTTCTAGAATGCAAATTTTGAATGCAATGATTTCGCCAAAATGGTCTAATTCTCAATTGGAATATTCATGCAGAGCTTAAATTTGTCTAAGTGTTGACCGTCAATGTGAATTTTTGTACGATTGAATATTTTGACCAAATTTTGACTTTTTTGAATTTTGATCCTGGGCATTGGAATTGATTTGTTTTCGCCTCGTGAAGTGTTAAAATGTGAAAAATCATGTTATTTTGGCCTGTAGGAGCAAAATCGCTCCTGTCCCTCAGTGAAGGACGGGAGCTCATTTTCAAATATCTCATCATCCCTGCAGAGTCCAGACAAATTTTACGTTTGAAGTGATGGAGAACGACGAGATCTTTCCATTGAATAAATTGAAGATTTTTTATGAACACAGAAATGCCTCCAGGAGGAAAATCGCTCCTGTCCCTCAGTGAAGGACCGGAGCTACAATTCAAATTTCGCCTTGTCCTTGCAAGATTTCGAAAACTTAATGATTTGAGGACGTCCAAGGGCAGATACTTTGCCAAATGAATATAATTTGAGGTGCAAAAACGAAGGAGAATGGCCTATATTGACCAAATCGCTCCTGTCCCTCTCCAAGGGACCAGGGCGAGGTACCTTATAGCTCTCGTCCCTCTCCCAGGGACCAGAGCGATTTCCTTCATTTTGCAAAATCCAGACAAAGGCCAAGGCAAGTTTACGTTCAAAAACAAGGGAAAACATGAGATGAACGCATTGGATATAAATTGAAGATTTTTGGGACGTCCATAACAGTGTTAAATGCCTAGTTCGCTCCTGTCCCTCAGGAAGGGACCAGAGCGATTTTTGATATAATTGCTTTTCTTGCAAGGTCGCAGATGATGTCAGGGCATGGATGAATGGAGTAGAGCATGACAAATCCATTGAATATAAATTTGGAAGGTGACAAAGTGAAATGAAGGCCACAAGAGCAAGTTCGCTCCTGTCCCTCTCCAAGGGACCAGGGCGATACAATGGTTGTATTGCTTCTTGTTCAAGTTTAAACCGATCCAAGTCAAGGCGAAGGGTGGCGAAGACATTTTAGGGCATTTCCATCAAGCGCAAGGTTGTAAAGGTCATCACATGGAAGGAATGTGCACTCTAAGACCCAGATCGCTCCTGTCCCTCTCCAAGGGACCAGAGCGATATTTCCATTAAGGCATCGATTTCAAAGGACAAGCAAATAGTAAGCTACCAAGAGGACTTAAAGGACGTCATTTCACGCAATGAAGATAATTGCAAGTTGGTAAAAACAAGAACAAGCTCGCAATGATGAACTTCGCTCCTGTCCCTCAGGAAGGGACCAGAGCGATATTGGATATATTTGATCAATTCATGCAAGATTTACGTAAGGACAAGATTTCGCAAGGTCTTAGAGGGTCCACGGAAAGGTAGAAAGGTGATGCATGAAGATTTCAAACGTTAAATAATCACCAAAATGGACCTAGGGACCATATCGCTCCTGTCCCTCTCCAAGGGACCAGGGCGATTTGCTTTGGATTCCTTGTTTTGCTTCAAGATCAAGCTAAGTCAAGACGTCCTAAGATTGCATATGGTCCAAGGCATCGTTTGAAGATAATTCGCAAGGGTTTGAACATCCAAACATCGCCAAATAATGTAAAAGTCTCCCATCGCTCCTGTCCTTTGGACAAGGACCAAGGCGATACTATTAAAAACACGCATATTCCTTCACGATCATGGTTTAGGCGAGGATAAGCAAGGTAAGGGACATCGTTGGGAAGATGTTGCAAAGGAGATCGAAGTTTAAAAGTCGCCAAGATCAAGGAGAAATAATGGATCGCTCCTGTCCCTCTCCAAGGGACAAGGGCGATGATCCCTTTAATGCGTCCAAACACATAATGAAGACAAATAGAATAAGCGCAAAAGACACGAGCATAGGTGTTATTCGCCTTACAATGATATTTCGAAAGTCAAAGATACAAGATGAACATGAAGACATGGAGATCGCTCCTGTCCCTCTCCAAGGGACAAAGGCGATGTTAGGCAAAACACATGATATTCTTTGAAGATCACGTTAAGACAAGGACGCACAAGGTTTTAAATGGCATTTAGAAGATGATACAAGGAAAGGATCGTACCAAAATGGAGAATTTCAAGCAAAAACCTTAGGATCGCTCCTGTCCCTCTCCAAGGGACCAGGGCGATAATGGTCATGAAATGCACTTGCTCGCACAAGAAAGAAATTCAAATTCGAAGGACCACCAGATGATCGATTTGGAACGTGGAAATGAAGGAGTTGAACGTTGAAAACGCAGGAATCAAGACCAAAATCATGAATCGCTCCTGTCCCTCTCCAAGGGACCAGAGCGATGAGGTACGTCCCTTTGTTTTCCATTTTTGGCGCCAAATTAAACAATTCAAATTTCCTTAAATGCTAAATCGATTTAAAATTTGAAAATCTTATTTATTTAGCATTTAATATGGCGTTAAACATTTATTAATTATTTTGCCTTTATTAGAATCGAAATTTGCAAATTAAAAAACGCAAGGCATCAATAATTAATTATTTAATTAATATAAAATCGATTTCAAGCGCTCATTTAAGGAGGTCGGCCTTCTTATTTTATTGCAAATCATTTAAAATTATTTTTAAAAGTGTTTTTTATCTCCAAGTCGGCCTAAGGGATAAATCGATTGCAAGCGCTATATAAGGGGAGTGGAATTATCATTTTCTACATCATTATTTTTACCTCTCTACATGCGAATTAAGGAAGACGAAGGAAAGTGTTAAGTGTGTTCAAAGATAGTGCGAATATTATCCAAGGTGGTGCGAGTTTCATTCATCCAAAGGTGGCGCTTCGATCCAAAGGGTGGCGCTTCGATCCAAAGGGTGGCGCTTTATCCAAACCAAAGGTGATGCGAAGTATATCATCAAGTATAGAGTGCGAATTGCGTTGAAGACCAAAGGTGGCGCGAATTTGAAGATCACACCAAAGGCGAATTTGAAGATCCATCTAAGACCACGCCAAAGGTGAATTTGCTAAGGACTTGGAAATTTGTTTGTGCGAACTTGAAGATCCATTTGAGACCACGTCCAAGGCGATAATTGAAGATCACGTTCTCTCCAGAGGTGGCGAAGTCAATTTTGAGGAGATCATATTGAAGATTACTTTATACCTCAATTTTGCCTAGGCAAATTTTGTCTTTTGCATTCTAGAGTTAGCTCTCTATCGAGGTATGGCGATTTAATTGTTATTGCTTTATTCATTCATCGTCATATTTCAAATTTCAAATTTTGAATTTTGAATCTCTTGGCTCAATCGTTGTATTTTAGGAAATGATAACTCTAGAGACTTATCATGAGGTTTCCTAAAATTTATCTCTCTTATTTACGTTATTTATTGCAAAAATCTATTTCTTATAATGGAATGTTGTGTAGGTATGGCGACCCCAAAGGCGGGAGCATCCACCAGTCGCTCGGCTCTCATGAAAGAAGATCAGAAGACCGAAGAAGTGGAGACCAAGATCGTGTCCAAGTGGAGCAGCATTGGAGATACAAACTTGGGGAACTTTAGCACGAAAAAGTTCCGAGAGGTCCCTTACATCGGCAAGCCATCACCTGTCGCCCGGAGAATAATAGAGAGTGGCATCATTAAGGCGGCCGGTTTTCCTCCAGCTATTCAGTGCCACGAGTTAATGATCGAGTGTGCCCGTCATTACAATCCACAGTCCAGGACAATTGTGTCCAACGAGGGAAACACTTTGGCGTACCTTTCAGAGGAAGCTATAAGTGAAGCCTTCCATCTTCCAGAGCACAGGGACATGATATACAAGAGCATTGAAGGAGCCAGATCAGTGTACGATGATGATCCAGATGCTTGCCTAAGCATAATCAACAAGAACTGGCTACTCAAGAGTCGTCCCCGTCTGAGCAAAGTACCGAACACACCACACAGGATTGATTTCCAAGAGGAGTACAGAGATCTGATTACCATGCTCAACAGAGTTACAGGAGCACCTCATGCCTTCTATTTTGAGAAATGGATGTTTTATTTCATCCAGGTGATTGTTCAAGGAAAAGGTACGATACATTGGGCTAGGATAATTAGCCATTGCTTAGACGTACAGTTGAGAAGACTCAGGGCTACTAAGTCCTTCCACATGAGTTCATACGTCATCTATGCCTTAATCAGGAGCGTTGAGTATGCAGGACTACCTCACAGAGGAGTGATTGGAAGAGGACCCGGCGAGGTCAGAGTTTGTGAATCCTATACCTACTTGCATCATCCACCAGGGAAGAACTACAAGTTAATCAATGATACTTTCACGATGAACATTACAAGGACGTTGCAAGGAGGGATTCACAACAGATTATCTCAGGATGCCCAGGAATTCATCAAGAGGTACGGTGCTTGGTTCATTCAGTTTCCCAAGTTCACTTACATTAGAGTGCATGGATGTCCTTTACCTCCATACATGTTGCCGAGGTACCCGACAGACAGAATTGTGTTACTTGAAGTAACAAGGCAGTTGGCAGCATATGTGAAGGCATTCAGACACAGACATCAGAATGGAGTTCAGGTACCTATTATTTTGGGTAATTCAGTTGAGGTATGTCCTAATGTCTTAGCCATGGATGACGCAGAGAAGGAGTTAGCCTTGTATCCTTTTTCATCTTTTGCTTGGAGGAATAGTTTTGATCCACATGGACATTTAGAGGAGACGGTCGGTAGAAGATTTAGACATGAGTACCAAATTGAAGATTTTATGATGAATCTCCTAGATGATCTCGAAGTGAAACGAAAGATACATTCTAGATTGCCTTTGGATTTCATCAGGAAATGTAAGATTTACAGAGTAGCCGACCAAGCTCAGGACAACGGCAGGCACATCCAATCTTCATATGATAGAGAAAGTAAAACAATTAGTTTGAATTGGAATGAGCCCGAGGCCGTGGATTTAGATGATTTGATGGCACCAGTCTTGTCTTGTACTCGCAGATGGGTAGACATTCAGCATCAGAAGTTGAGAGAACAAGGCATAGCTATGTCTTTTACTTTGGAAGAAAAACCAGTTGAAGGTGGAGCCAGTGTTAGTGAAGGCAATCCTAATCCTAGGAATTCAGGTGAAGGTAACCTTCGATGTGCCAGTGAGGGCAATCTCCATTCGAGAGGTTCGAAGAGAAAGGAAAGATCAGAAAAGAAAGAGTCTTCCAAGAAAAAGCAAGGTGCCAACAAAGATCAAGCACCAGGTACTTCTTCCAGACCAGAAGATAGAACAGTTCGAGTGGAAGAGTCCATGGAATCGATGGTACAGAATGATAGACAGGAGGAAGGACAGGCACAGCATGTTTCGTCCGATGGATCTCTCCAAGACTATGATTTAGATAATGATAATGAAGTAACATCTCCTCCCAGACAAGAAGAAATAGTACACAAAGAAATTCAAGTTCAAGAGACAAGATCAAATATCCCAGATTGGTTGAAGGAAAGATTGACTAAGGTGATCGTAATTGAGGACGAGGACAGTGCAATTGATTTAGAGAGCCTCGTGGGACGTTCACATATGACAACAGAGAAGAAGAGGGCTACAAAGATGTCCAAGATGATTCGAGATGAGACTGGATCTAGAAAACTGCAGATAGCTACACCGGCAGCAGACAAATATGAGGGTGAAATCCTAGCAGAAGACTATCATATACAGACTATTGAGTTAGGACCATCCACAGCAGAGCAGACCTTAGATGATGCCACCGACACATTTGAGGCATTGAAGGACAAGCTTAGAGAAGAAGTGGAAAAGAATAGAAAGCTTGAGAGAGAGGTCGGTGCATGGAGGACGTATTTCAGTCACATCAATGAACCTTTGGGACGTCAGGATCCAGTTAGATCACCATTGCAGGCATTGCCCCTTCAATCGATCAATGAAGCAGAAAGATTCAGGAACCTGGTCCAGCGTACATGTGGTTGGATGGATAGATCTCACACGGTGGCCGTAGAGTTTGTTACAAGGATGTCGAAGATCACCCACCAGGGTATCCAAGTTCTTGAGATTATTCACAGATTGATGGCAACAGTAGCTGCGTTTGCCCATACCAAGGACGTTGTCATCCCTGTCTTGAAAGTTATAAGACACACATCCAGAAGAATTTTAGCACAAGAGAGGATCTTAGAGGGTGATTCTCACAGTTTGTTTCAGTGGTCAACCTTACTCCATATAAAGAGTGTTCTTTTCGAGGACATCAGTGTTAGATGTGGTCAAGTTGAGGAGGTGATCAATCCGATCCAGGATAGAGTATTTGAGGTACTTCGTACCATTCTTGGCAGAAGGATCGAGGTCGAGACAGATGTGGATTTACAAGAATTTGAAGATAGAATCAAGATCATCTTTCGCAAGGACGCAGATGTTACAGATGAGCAGTATGATCAGATGTATGCCACCATGCTCCTGATTGATAGAACAAAGGAACTTGAACCTACTTGAGACACAGCTCTTCTAGATGCATTTGATCAGGTTATCCACTTAGAAGAGAGTATCAAGAATCTTCCCGAGATTCCAAGCACAGAAATCGAAGGAATCGTGACAAAATTCATTGCATATGCTAAGAAAGAGAATTGGAAAGGGAATAAGATTCTAGATGAAAGGTTGTTACAGATGACATGACATCTTATTCCTCATTGGTTGATACCTCCTAAATTTTTGTGCCAAATTTAATATTTGGCTATGTATTTAATATTGTTCAGTAAAAAGGAGGTCATTTGTAACAAACCCTAATTAGGGTTTAGGTGTCATGATCTTGTCCATTGATTTATTTTCAATCTGGACCTTTCATTGTAACTGGGGATGCTATTTATACCCCCATTTTTCATTTCATTTGGTAATAGGAAAATAGAGAAAAAATAGTGAATAGTGTAAGAGATAATAGTTGATGTAATAGAGAGATTAGAGTTAGAAGCAATTTTTATTTCGTAGCAAGATTGAGTCTTGAAGAGAGAAATTCAAGCAATTGTTGTATATGATGACTTGGAAATCAATAAAATATTGAAGTTATGGTGTTTTGTTGCAAATTTCTTAAGTTGTCTTCATGGTTGTTGGATGTACTTGAATCACGCTCAATCAAAGTAGTTTGTTAATTTGAAAGGCTAAGTGTGAGATTTGATATTTGGTAGGATTCGCAATCCAAACCACTAGCTTCTTGCTGATTGTAGGAACGCCTTGCGTGGTCGACTGGAAAACATTTTGAGTCCTTAACCTTCAAGCATTTTTGTATCTAGGATATGTACCTTCATAGTAGTGTCCTTGGTCTTTGATGCATTGAACACCATTATTACCTTAGAAGATCGCACTAATTTCAATTGAGTTGTTATCTTATGGCAAAATTGAAGTTGGTTGAGTCTTGCCAAATCTCATTCATGCTAAGTCGTTCATAGGGTTAGGCTAGATTAGACTTCCTTAAACCCTGTCCTTTTGCCTTTTTTTTGAAAGTTCCTTTTAGATTAGTAAAATCTTCGAGCTTTAGAATCCGTAAGACGCCTTGGAGGAAACAGCAAATCACATCATACCACTAAAAAAGCTTGTCCACACGTGGAGACCCCACTAAAAGAACCTTGGAGTCCATCTAACTGATCCTTTTTGCAGATCTTCAGCAGTTAGAGACTATTTTCTCAAGAGAGGATAAGATGCCTGTCGGTATTTTATTCTGTGTATGATTGTGTAGAAAATACACGTCAACACCAACCCATTCCCCCACTCAAAATCCACACTACACATGGGTTTCCCCTGGAATCCATACTGGCTATTATTTTCCCCCACTGTTTATTGATACCCAAATTGAATTTCCCTTGGAAGTGTTAAAATTTGGCTAAGTGTCAGGATTTATCCAGACTGCCATCGATGTTCCACCAGGAGTGCGGACTGGAGTGCAAGGATAATTCCATGCCTGGGTCGATTTTCCACCAGGATTTTTGTGACAACTAAGTGAGGATTTTGTCTGGATTTTTATCCAGACAGAGGTCGATTTTCCCCTGAGCATTTTTGTAAGGATTTTTGTCCGGATTTTCATCCAGACAGAAATTGATTTTCCACTGGGAATATTATGAAGAGTTTTTTTGTCCGGGTTTTCATCCAAACTGAGGTCGAATTTCCACCAGGGAGATATTTTTCCAAGCTAAGTGGGTTTTGAGTGTGGATTTCTGTCCAGACACATATCGAATTTCCCCTGGGGGTGATTTTTTTGCAAATAGAGTGCATTTTTGTCCAAACTCACATCGATTTTCCCCTGGGAGGTTTTTTTTGTGTATTTTGATGAAATTGAGCATGGATTTTTGTCCAAGCATGGGTCGAATTTCCCTTATGGGGTAAATTTTGACACTTGAGTGATTTTTGAAGGGATTTTTCAATCCCAACTGATAGCGATTTTCCCCTGGAGGCTTTATTTTGGATTTAAATTGCAATATTTTAATAAATAAGCCCCATTTAATTGCTTTTAAATAATTCTTAATGATTATTTAAAATTTAAAAGCAAAATTTAATAACTTGCAATAATTATTAAATGTTTGGACCTTCTAGAAGCAAGTTAGGGTTTCACCAAGCAAGTATTTATATAAGTGTTTTATCCCACATTGCTTGTGTGGTGAAAGAGAGAGGTGAAAGCAAGTATATGAGAGGAACTTCAACATTATTTTATTATTATTTTTGCCAGGTGTTTCCATGAAAGCGATTTTTTCGCCAAGTTGGATGAATTTTTTAGCAAGGTGTTTTTGTGAAGTGTGGGATTGAGGATTTATTTTCCTCCATTTTTTTCAGCTTGCTGATCTATCCTCCTTGGCTGCCATTAAAGACCAGTTTCAGAATTTCGATTTTGCTAAGTTTGGCGATTTTTTCCCAAATTTGGCATTTTTTGGTGAAAGTTGGCAAATTCATGTTTGGAGACTTGGGCGATTTTTCGTCCACCATTTTGCTGTTCAGACCTTCATTGCTGCAGATTGCTGCCATTAACAACAATTTTCATAATTCTGAAAATTTCGATTTTTGCTAAGGAGGCAATTTTTTGTGTTTGGGGTATCCAACCCCAACTTGGGCGATTTTTTCCAGATTGCTGTCATCCTTGCTGTTGTAGGTCAAGGCTGCCATTGGCATCATTTTTGAGATTTCCATTTTGGCGCTAGACTTGGGAAAATTTCGATTTTGCTTGGGAGGTGATTTGGTGCCACGTTTTGATTATTTTCATGCATTCTTATTGGCTGCCATCATTTCCAGCTTGCTGATTCACTTCAGATCTGAGGTTTGCTTCAGATTTTGACCTCCATTAATGGCTGCCATTAATTTTCAGAGTTAAGTTTTTATTGCCTAGCCAATTCCAACCTAAACTTTTAGCATTTGGAGGTGTTTTATGGAGTTTTCTGTGCATTTTTTAGACCATTTTATTGCTGTTGCAGGTCTGAAACTCCATTGTTAGGCGGTTGTCCTCAGAAATTTTCATTTCCAGCCACTTAACCAATTTTGGCGAATTTGCTTGGGGTTGTTTCCTTAGCAATTTTTAATCATTTTTCAGGGATCTAAACCACTTTGCAAGGTGCTGGTAAGTTTGAAGTATCCGATTTTCAGACTTGTCCTTAGAAAACTAAATTTTACCAGCCATACTTACATTCCAGAAAATGATTGTTTTTATCAATAAAACTGATTTTTATCAAGATTATGCACATTTTGAAGATTACAACATGTTTTAAAAGTCTGATTTTTAGGTTGTCTTCAGAATTTTGACCTCCATTGTTGACTGCAGAAGGTGTCTTCAGACATTCATTGTGTGAAAACACAAACCTTTCACACCTTTCCTTAGTCATCATCAATCTTGTATACTCCTTTGCATTTTAACTTGCATATTTTCTAAGCATAAGGAGGTATAAATGAATTTTATGGAAGGCCTCATGCCTTAGTGTTGTCACACTTTGAACTTAATTGCTAAAATTTACTGAGTGTATGGATTATTTTCCTGACTCCATGCTCTAACTAAATCTTTAGAAAGTCAGGAATTTTATTATGAAAATTTTCCTAAGTCTAACTTTGAGCTTCGTACAGGTGCGATGTCAAAGTCAGGATACAAGGAAAGGAAAGAACTGTTGAAGACGCTAGAGACTAGATTTTATCCAGAACTTAAGATTTCATCGAGATGGAAGGAGATCGCTGATACAAACATGCATTTCCTGGACTTCGACCAGATGCAACGTCGGATGTTCGGAGTCAAAGATCAGGTTCCTTCCCCAGCATATGCGAATATTATGAAGAGTGGCATTTTCCATGCCACTGGATTTCCACAGTCCATATAGTGCAGTGAGCTTATCTTGGAATGTGCACGATGTTACGATCCGCTCACAAGAATGATTAAGAGTCCTAAGGGCGTTGTCATCGCTTACCTTGCTGAGGATGCCATTGCTGAGGTGTTCGGAATTCCACGCGGAACTGACATGAAAGATGTGACCAAGGAGGATTATGCAGATAGATACACGAAGAAGATGTGCGTATGTAAGAATGTAATTAACAAAGAGTGGATGATTGAGCCTAGGTCTCATCATTCCAAGGCTCCCAAAACACTTATGTGCATAGATTTTAAGGAGGAATATAGTGATTTGATATTCCTACTCAACAGAGTGATGGGGATGCCGCAGGGAGCAATATTTGATGGATGGATGTTCTACTTCATCCAGGATTGTCTTAGAGGAACACTAGTGAATTGGTCCAAGATTATAAGTGACAACCTGGATTTCCAGCTGAGGAATGTAGACCGGTCCAAATCATTCGCCATGACTTCTTACCTGGTGTACCTGCTTGCACGATTTGTTTCATACAGAGGATTAATATGCAAAGGTGAAGTCGGGAATGGGCAAGGACAATTTAAGAGTTATGAATGCTACCCCCAGCTGAGCATGCATAGAATTGAAGACTATAAGAGTGAATGATGCATTCATTATGTACATCACACGGATGTTGCAAGGCGGAATCCACAGAAGATTGTCCAAGGAGGCAATAGAGTTAATAGAAAAATATGGATCGTGGTATATACAATTCCCCACTTTCACATACCTCAAGATTCATGGGTTTCAATCTGAACCCTATAGACTTCCTAGGTATCCAACCGATAGAATGATATTGTTGGAAGTGGTAAGACAACTTCTAGAGTTCGATGTTATCCACAGAGAGAAGCACAGGACATGAATGACATTCCCTATTTCAGTTGGGAAGACGTTAGAGGTTTGCCAATCCGCCATAGCTGCCAGCACTGCAGGTGAGGAGCTTGCATTCTACAGATTTGCTACATACAAGAAAAGAGAAAGATTTGATCCAGACAAGAAGGTCGGGAGGATCAGGGGAGAGAAGTTCACTCATAAGGTTGACATAGAGGATTATTGGGCTAACCTGATGGACGAACAAGCAGTGAAGAGAAGAATGTGGTCCAGAATGTCAGTGGATTTCATGAGGAAGTGTAGACTTTTCCTCATTCCTGATCAGGTATTAGATGATAGAGATCATACACACCCACATTATGAGAACAAAATGAAGAAGGCAATCCTATTGCCAAATTGGTCAGAGTCAGAAGAGATTGACCTGAATATATTGATGAGAGAGGCCTTGAATTTCTCCCGCACATGGGTGGATATACAGATGAACAGATTAGTTGACATGGGTGTTCCCTTCACTTATGGAAGGATGAAGCCGAAAGAGTCTACTTCCGAGGATGATCAGAGGACCGTCAGTGATGTCAGGATTCATGCAGACAAAGAGAGTCAAGCTCCCAAGAGAAGGAAGAACACGCCAGGAGAAGTTAAGGCCAGAGGGAAGAAGGTTGAGGAAGTGAAGAAGAAACAGAAAACTATCACTCCACTTATCATTCCTTCACCCCCTCCCAGTGTCTCATCAATCGAAGTGATTGAAGTAACAAAACAGAATAAGGAGACTCAGCAGTGTTCGAACACAGTGATACTACCAGAGAATATTCAGGAGTTCCATGCCACAGCGACATTTGCACCTCCTGATGAAAATAATGATCAGCCGGAATCCCCTATGTCCTTTTAGAAGTTAGCTTGGGAAATGAAGTATATGATTGGGCCAGGAGTAATCCTGATGATAATGATGATGTTATTTCGGCATTGAAAGGACTTGATCGAGAAGTATGTCTTGATGATGGTATGGAAATGGCCACTATTCCTGAATGGCTGAGGAGAAGCATGGAGAAAAGTAAACAAATGATAGAGGTACAGCCTATTGATGATATTGATGACTACCTAGCTAGGAGTGCTAAGAAGAAGGAGCCCAAGAGAGCGGAGATTTTGTCGCACATAGCTAGAGATGAGACAGGAATGCGGATTGCTCAAATTGCTGTTCCTATTGCAGGCGTGACAGTGAACATTGCTACTCCTATGGATTTCCAGATCACTTCAGTCGCCCTTGGTCGTACATCCACAGGGCAGGAATTCCAAGAGATTGGTGACAACCTCCAGGCAATCAATGCAAGGTTAGGCAGAGTGGTTGAAGAGAATGAAAGGTACAGAGAAGAAAATATTAGACTCAGAGAGTATATTGCAGGGACAAGGCGTGAGAATCCCACCCTTATGTCCCCTATTGCAGTTGACCATGGAGTACATTCACACTGCGAGGTAGTGAGAGGTACACACTCGGAGGTGGAAAAGTGGATTGAAAGCACAAGAAAGCAGGCAGATGATTTCCTTACTCAGTTTGTTCATGCATATGATAAGACAACAACACTCGTATTCAGAATCTAGTATTTGGAGGGAGTTTGGGAAGAATTCCGGCCTATTCAGGACAAGACTATTCCATGCCTCCTGGCATTGAAGAAGGTTCCTAATTCCACCTTGGTCAGCGAGAACATTGTGCACAGTGGAGACATATATGATTTCCATGGCTGGTATTGTGCATCAGCTTTGAAGAAATCAGCTTATGAGAACGCCCAATCGAGTTGTATGGAGATGGAAGGATTAATTCAGGACATTTAGATGAAGATCCTTGCCTCGATTGAGGAATTATTGAGTGTTGATGTTAGTGATGCTAGTGGTTTACACCTAGCCGAATTAAGAGACAAGATGAAATTTATGTATTTTTGCCAGTTGGACTCTTTGAAGAAGAGTCAGATAGATGACTTGGTCTCTTTGTTGATTCATGTTCATAATTCGTAGAAGCTCATGCCAGAATGGGAGAACACTTTGAATGCTTGCTCAGATTCATTGGATGTGATTGATTTACAACAGGATACCTTGCCTAGCATTTCCATGGAGGAGTTAGATTCAGTATTGGCTAGATTCTTGGAGTATGCTAGGAGAGAGAGAGATGCAGGGACGAATCTTCTAGAAGATTCTCTATATGATGACTAGGTATCTTTTCATTGGGCCATATGTTGCTGGTGCCATTTTTGATGTAACCCTAATTAGGGCAATTCTGGGGTTTTGTTGGCATGATCTCGGCCGTTGATCTTAGATCAATCTTGACCATCCATTTTTGTAAGACTCTATATATGCCCCCTTGTCTCTCATTTGTAAGAGAGAGTTTTTGTAGAATTGTTGGTATATGCTACAGCTATTTGAATCCTAGTCATTGTTCAATTGTTGGTGATTTTGCTCTTCAAGTGTTGTATTTGCATTCATGGTTCTCAATTCCTCCAAGTTAGATTAGAATTTATTTTCATGTATATTAGATTGAGTGGAAGATTTGTTGAATTTATTTGTGTGGAATCCTTAGTCCATACCACTAGCCTCTTGCCGCTGGTAAGTGTGCCTTGTGTGGTCAACCGGAATTTAAGTAAGCATAACTTCAACTATTACGCGTCCATTGACAAGCATCAACTTGGATGGTGTCTACGTTTGATGGTAATAGCCTAAAAATCTTTAAGTATACCTTAGACGATTGCACTAAGCTTGTGGCAATACCTGATTGTGAGACCTTGCCTCGTTTGATTCCACTAGATCCATTCATCATTTCCTACATTCCTAAGATTAGAGTAGATTTCCTGAACCCTATTCTTTTTGCCCCCTTTTTTAGTAAGAAGTAAATCCAAAGCCATATTGATAAATCTTAAGTTGTCAGCACACCTCCGCATCATTCATGATAATCCAAACATTTGCGTAAGTCCCCAAGTGAAACACAACAATTCACATCAACCATTGAACTTACCCACTCATCAAGACCTGACATGTAGAAACCTTGGAATCATTTTAGTTGATCTCATTCTTAGCATCTGAGGTGATTTTGTTCAAGAGAGGGCAAATTACTTTGGTAATTTATTCTGTATTGTTATGTGCATAAAAAACACATCAACAGGCACCATGTCAACTTGCTCCTTGTAACTCATCTCAAGTTGTAGGTGGTTGAGGCATATCTCTTGATACTAAACATTTCCAAGTGCCTGCAGTGATGATGAAGGGAATGAGATGAAGGTAAGGGATATTCCCAAATTGTATCCTTCTTGGGGATCAAGTCCTCTAACTTTGATTAACTCTTCTGGAACTATCTCCTTGATCTTGAATCCCTTCATTGGAAGCCTTTGTCTTGGATAACTCTCTTGATGTAATGGCAGCAATTCTTGGATTTCCGAAGGAAATTCAAGATAGTCATGTGTTCCTCCCTTGAAGTGGATCTCTACACCTGCCTTGTAACGCCAATTTTTGTCTCCTCTCATGAATGTCTTGATCCTTTCAAGTTGTAACGTCTTCTCTCATTCTTCCACGTGCTTGCTTCCTTTCATTCATTACCTTCACTTTCCTGCATGCCTATGTCTTTGATGCTCTTGTAACATTGTAAATCCCCTCACCCCTTTGCATCTTTGCTTTAAGTTGGTGAATTTTCATGCTGGATACAATCTCATTTCTTGTAGTGATATTCTCTTTCTTAATGATGTATAAGTTTTTTATGATGTTGAGTTCCTTCTCCTCATGGGGGGTGAAAACCTTGTCATTGATTCCTTCGTGACCATGACTTCACCTTCACTTGAAATCAGACAAAGTGAAGATGAAATGAGAACGTTTCCTCCTTCCTCCTTGGTCAGACTGATTGCCTTAATGTTGTCTTGGCATGTGAATGCTTCCCTTGAACTTGATCTTCTTGACTCCTCCATGTGGGTGAGTCATTTATGTTGCAATATCTTCTCCCCATCATTCCACGCACTGATTCTCTGCATCAGACCTTCAATTCTGATTTCAGGTCCTTTTAAGTTCTGATTGTTGACTTTCAAGGCTTGCACTCCTGCTGGAATTGACTTAATTCTGATCTGGATCTGCCTTGTTAAGTGCTTGATCTGATCCTAAACCTCCTCCATTTGTCGATCTCCATCTCTGATCAGGCCTTTTCTGCTTTGTTGAAATGTTCCTTGTAGTGTCCTCCTTTGCTTATGTTGATGGATCTCATGCTACCTTCTTTTCTTGTGTCAAACCTGAAAAGAACACAATTTAAATTAAGACAAATGAAATGAAACTCAATTTACATCCTCCTAACAACACTGATCACCCCGTCATTCAAAAGTAAAATCCTCACTTTCAGGTCTGGAAATGAATTCTGAGCTTGGACATGATGATATTGACTAATAAAATGATGGAAATTTCCCTCAATCGGGTCTGATCTGCAATTTGACCTATAAGCTGACAAAATTCGCTTCAATCTGAAAGGTAATTGATTAAGATTCTTCCCAGTTCTGTTGGTCATCTTCCTTCAGGTCTGCTCTTATGTTATTTGCCCTGAATTTCTGATTGCTTACAGGTCTGATTTGAAATTCGCCCTTAACCTGATTTGTTTTTGAATTGGATTGAAATGGTGTTTGATGGAAGAGATCCCACCTCCATTTTATATGCCCCTCCACACTTTGGATCACCATTACCCCTTTGAGGTCAGCTGGCCTAAAAAATTGTTTATTTGCACTTATTAACTTTACTTCCTTCTTAACCTAGCCCGACCTTGCACCTATCATTGACAGGTTTTGAAATAATGCTTACTGCATTTCATCTTATTGTTTGCACAAGGTTGGCCTACGCATTTCGTTAACATTCATCTTTTATTGCCCTTCAAAATCAAAGCCTGAACGCATGTAAGTAAGAGTGAAGTGCCCAGCATTGAACACAATTTGAATCAGCATCAAATATTAAATCTGCTCTGCCTTTAGGGCTGCGAATCAGGATGGGAATTAGGTCTGCTCCTAGAGTTTTAGGTGTGAATTCCCTTGTCTTCTCCAGCCGACCTCTTAAGCATCAAAAATCTTGTTTTGTGTCAAGTCTTGGATTTGGCAAGGTAAGGCATATGCTGTGGAATTTGGGTGGTGAGGGATGTTGACAAGAATGTGCTGTTGATTTGAGGTCATAGGGATGCCGTGGATTTGAGGGCATGAGGGATGTGCTGTGGGAAGAAGGGGATGAAGGATGTGCCATGGGATGGAAGGTGTAAAGAAGTTTGCCAAGGATAAGCTGTGGGAAGAAGGGGAAGAAGTATGTGCCATGGGATGGAAGGTGTAAGGAAGTTTGCAAAGGATAAGCTGTAGGAAGAAGGGGATGAAAGATGTGCTGTGGGATGGAAGGGGATGAAGGATGTGCTGTGGGAAGAAGGGGATGAAGGATGTTCATCCTTCATTGTCATTTTCAGCGTAAGTTACCCTTGTGGGAAGAAGGGGATGAAGGATGTGCTTCTGAATGATACTAGTTGATAAGCGTAAGTCCCCCTTGAGATTTTCAGCATATGCTATTGTTGTGACGTTTTCACACATTGCCCCATTGCAAATGGGGACCCATGTTTTTTGCTTTTTAGGGTTTGTTTTCTAGGTCTTTTAGGGTTTTGTCAGTTGGCCTTTGCATTTTTGAGTGCTGTCGGGGAGATCATGGATAGCAGGTCCTGCTTGAGTGAAGTCCTGATCCTGAAAATTGGCTAAGTCTGGAATGTCCTGATCCTGAAATTTGACTAAGTCTAGAAACTGAAAAACCTCAAAAAACTAGATTTTGCAATATAACTCCTGGAGGTCTGAAACCACTCTCAAACATCCTGAAAGTATATATGGAATATAACTTAAAATGTCACTTATACTTAAATGTTATATTCCATAAAAATTATCCTGTCGGAGAGTTCGAAAAGTCAAATTTCGCTCCTGTCCTTCACTGAGGATCCAGAGCGCATAGCGCTCCTGTCCCTCTCAGGAGGACCAAGGCGAAGCGCTCCTGTCCCTCACCAAGGGTCCAAGGCGAAAAAGCTTATTTAATTCATTCCTAGCCTTGTTTGGTCAAATTGAAACATCAAAGGCATAGTGAAGGACGAAATGAACATGGTAAAACATCCAGACTTGATTAAAAACAAAGAAATGATGAAGTTTTTGCCTAGAAGGTCAAAAGTGCTCCTATCCCTCACTGAAGGACCAGAGCGCTTTTCTTTATATGCACAATTTTAGACCTCTTTTGGACATTAACTTTTATTCATAGCGTGAAGTAAGATGAAATCTTCCTTAGCAAAGGAATTTTGAGATGAAAAGTGAGACAATTTGGCTTAGAGGGCAAAAAGTGCCCCTGTCCCTCATTGAAGGACCAGAGCGATTTTCCAAAAGTGCTCCCGTCCCTCTCCAAGGGACCAGAGCGATTTTCCAAAAAGTGTAAATTTCTTGCAAAGACAAGGCAAGTTTGTGATTGAAATGAATGGAAGAGGACATGATTAGCCCATTGAAGATAATTTGGGAAGCTAGCAAAGGACGGATAAGCTTGAAGTTGAAAATGTGCTCCTGTCCCTCACTGAAGGACCAGAGCGCTTAACATGTTATCTAGCCTTTCTCACCAATTTTGGACAAATTGAGGCCAAGGCGCAAGTTTGAAAAAGTGTTTAAAATGCCTTGAAGTGGAATTGAGATGCGAGAGTTGCAAATTTTGACGACAATTGACAAAAGTGCTCCCGTCCCTCACCAAGGGACCAGGGCGCAATTTCCAAATATGACCATTTACCTTGCATTTTGAAATGATATTTTTATTACCAAGGCTCAAGATGGAGTGAAATGTGATATTCTACGCCTGGAGGATAATTTGAAGTTGATTTGATCAAGAATTCATGCAATGGACTCAAAAGTGCTCCCGTCCCTCACTGAAGGACCAGGGCGCTTTTTATGAAACAACAAATTCCCTCCGAGATTATGCTAAGGCAAAGTTGTGTGAGATGGGAAAGATCTTCTAAAGCATGGTGAACAAAGGTTTGACTTCAAAAAATTGAGAATCCTAGCCTAAAAATGAAAAAGTGCTCCTGTCCCTCTCCAAGGGACCAAAGCGAAGTTAATGGCATTCATTATTTTTTACCATATTTGGGCGTTAATATCCTCCAAATCGCATTAGATGCCAAATTGCTAACTTTGGAATATTTGAAAAAATTAATTAAATTGGCATTTAATAAATTAATTTTGGGCCTCAAAAAATTGAATTTCTATTATAAAGGCATTTAAAATTAATTTTTGTGAAATAAAAAATTAAAAGTTGAGCACACAAGGCATTATTTTGCCTTTATTTGACGAGTCGGCCTACTCCTTTTGAGGTTTTATTTATTATTTCACCTTTTATTTACTAGGTTGGCCTCATGGGTAAGTAGAAGGTGAGCGCTCTATATATTGGAGGTGTTTTTTCACAATTTAAATCATTCAATCATCCTTTCAAGTGCGAGTTTGGAGAGCTAATTGAAGGTGCGAAATCTAGCTGGAGTGGAGCGAATTTCTACCAAGTGTGGAGACTAAGGTGGGCGAAATTCATCTTGAAGGCTATTGGAGAGGCGAATTTCTTGCTAGATTGGAGGATAATTTCCAGATTTTTTGAAGACATTTGAAGGCGAATTTCCAGATTTTTGAAGAGGCTAGTGGAGTTTATTCTTTTTCAAGCTAGAGGAGGCGTAATTCATCCAAGGGAGGACTATGATCTAAGCTTGTCCATCAAAATCCGGTCTTCTCTCATCATTTTTTTTCAAAATTTTGTACTTAAGTACTCAAAGGGAAGGTATGAAGAATCATTTTTTGAAGTTCTTATTCAAGACTTATTATGATCCCATTGCAATTTTGTAAAGTCTAAGTCTTGAAGATCCAAATTCCATTCATTATTAATTTGAAAATGTGTAGTTCTTGATTTATCATGACTTTTTTCAAATTAATATCTTAAGTTTTACCGTTGAAAGGTCTTAAATTTCATGCTTTGAGGTTTGATGCTCAAAAGAGGTTTGATGCTCAAAAGACTAACTTTAATATTTTGTGTGGGCATCAAATGGAGATCCCGGAGTTGTAAAATCAAGCCAGATCAAGGACGGTCTCCTCCAAGAAGATCAAGCAAGGACAAGGGCGACCTCCTCCAGTCTAGCATCGACAAGGATGGCTTTCTTTGATCAAACATCAATAAGGGCGATCTATTCCAATCTAGCATTCCAAGGCAAGGTACATCATCATCCTGCAAATCAAGGACACAAGAAGTCAGAGCAAAGGGTTCGTTGAAGAAGCAGATAGTTCCAGATGAATTAATTAAAGCTAGCTTCTCAACAACATCAAATTGAATATCTACCAAGCTACAAGTGTCAGATGAGTTGGCATCCTAGTCATCACTCCTCCAGTCGGATTGGTCCACCTCAACAATGTCCAGATTCAATGTACCTAACTCATGGAAGGTGGCACAAACTTTGATGTACCTACCTCAGCTATCCATTGGTTGAATTTTCCAAAGAAGACATGTGTCCAAGCAATACAGTTATTTCATTGGTCAAGCATTAAATGTTATGTAATGGTTGTAACAAACCCTAATTAGGGTTTTCATTGTAAAATCTTGGCCATTGATCTCAAATTGATCTAAGCCATCGAATTGTATTGAGGGCACTATATAAACCCTGGCATTTCATTTGTAAAGGCATTAGATAGAAAGCAATAGAAAGGAGTTAGTGAATAGAGAGTAGTTAGAAGGTGATTAGAATAGCAATTAGATTAGAGTAGAGAGAGAAGGCAAAGATTGTTGCCAAGATGTTGTTGTAAAAGACTTGTAACTTCACTGAAGAAATGGTGAAATTTATGGGTCGATTCGACAATTTGCATGGTCTCTATACTTCTCATATTTGATTTCATGTTATTAGATGAGTGGAAGAAATGTGCTTGATTGATGGTGAAATTCGTATATCCATACTACTAGCAGTTTGTTGATTGCAAACTTGCCTTGTGTAGTCAATTGGAATCATTGAGCTTAAGCTTAACTTCAATTGTCACTTCTTCATTGATATGCATCAACCTGATGGTGTCTATGCTTGCAGTGATGATTTGAACATCATAAAGCTTTCCTTCGAAGATCGCACTAACCTTGTGGAGATGTTCCTGTGATGTCAAAACAAGACTTAGTTAGAATTTCATCAAAGATCATTCATTGCTCTTACATTCTTAGCGTTAGGATTAGATCCTTTCCTCGCCCTCATCTTTTTTCCTTTTTTCAAGTCAAAGCTAGTAAAATCTTGTGTTCTAGCAATATTCAAAGCAGATCAGACGTTCAATCATCGAATGTAAGTCCCCTTGTGATTCCAGCAAATCACATCATACCACAGAGAGCTTATCCACACGTAGAGATCCTACAACGAAGAACCTTGGAGTCATCCTGATTGATCGTTTTCCGCGATATCTTCAGCAATCAGAGGCTTTACTCAAGAGAGGATAAGGTACCCTTGGGTATTTTATTCTGTGTTTGATAGTGTACAAAATACACGTCAATAGCTACCCAAGAAGCTATACCACTAAAGTCGCTTGTTCCCACATATAGACCTTGGAGGCGCCTTGTGGTCTTCTCGCAATCTTGGCACAAGTAGTGATTTTGTTCAGGAGAGGATAGAGTATCCTTGTGGTATTTTATTCTAATGTTTGGTAGGTGATAAAACAGACACCAACAAGACTCTACAAGGGGGCACACACCAAAGATTGTCACAAGAATCCAAAGAGTTGATCAGCCAATATGGATGTATATCCAATATCCGAGAGTCACATATTTATGAATCCAAGGTTTTGCTGGTTGCCCCTACAAACTCCCTATGTATCCTACCAATAGGATGGTGTTATTGGAAGTCTTGAAGCAACTTTAGACTTTACAAGTGTTCAGAGGGACAAACAAAAGACGAGAGTTCATTTTCCTTGCAACATTGGAAAAATGTTAGAATCTTGCCCATCCGCTCAGGCTGCAACAAATGCAGACAATGAAATTCAGTGGTAACCATTTTCTCTTTTCCAGTCAAGGGCCTACTTTGATCCCTTTCACCGTATGGGATCTGTGAACGAGATAAGATATGAAGATAGGCCTGAGCTTGAAGATTACTGGGCCAATGCTGCGTATAATTTTGAAATCAGAAGAGGGTATGGTCCAGAATACCACTTAGTTTGATTCGTGCATCTGAGGTTTTCCGAGTGGCTGATCAAATCGAAGATGATGATGAATGCGTGCAACCACGTTATGAAGAAATAAAGAATGAGCCTTTTCCCCCAATTGATTGGTCAAATGTTGAGAGGGAAAACTTAGATGATTTATGTTGTTATATGGAGCTTAATCAGACTCGGAGGTTAAATTTTATCTACTTCTATCGGCGTGGTTTCCCCCCATATTTTTGACGGGGGTTTGGGGGTAGCGCCCCCCAAGATGGGGTCAAGGGGTAGCGCCCTTGGCGCGCTCTCTGTCGCGATACATGGCGGGGTCAAGGGGTAGCGCCCCGCGAGGCCAAAAAAAAGAGGTTTATTATTTTATAAAGGCGTCGGGTGTTATTTTTCTTTTGGCTGACATGTTGTAACCCTAATTTTGTAACCGACATAAGTCTTGATAAAAGGCTAAGGGTTAGGGTTTTCTGTAGAGAATTTGGTATCATTTTGCAGCGATATTGAGTTGCAAGGGATTGCTGGTTGTAATCGGTTCGATTTACTGGATAATAATATTGGACTCTTTGTTTGGTGGACATATCCTGAGTTTGGGTGAATCACGTTAAAATTGTCTCTTTGTTATTATTTCTATGTTTTTCATTCCTCTATTTAATCTTTATTTGCATATAATTGATATTTTCTGCATGCAATTCCTAACAAGTGGTATCAGAGCTGGTTGTGTTCGATTATCATCTGTAGGAAGATCTCACGGTTGAGTGGGAGTCTCACGGTTGATTGGGAGCAATGGCGGACGAGGGTAAATTGAAGGTAGAAAAATTCAATGGGTAGAACTATCAGTTATGGAAGATGCAGATGGAGGATTATCTCTATCAGAAGGATTTATGGAGGCTGTTGGAAGGAACAACCAAGAAAGGCACAATGAGTGATGAGGATTGAAAAATTCTGGATAGAAAGGCACTGGGAACCATTCAGCTGTGCTTGGCACCGTCTATAATAGTCAATATAACAAAAGCAACAACGACTGCAGAACTGATGTCAGCACTGGCTAAATTGTATGAAAAACCCTCAGCCTCAAATAAGGTATTTCTCATGAAGCTTCTATTTAATCTGAAAATGATTGAAGGTGAATCTGTGACAGATCATTTAAATGAGTTTAATATGATTACCAATCAGTTGTCTTCTCTAAAGGTAAATTTTGATGAAGAAGTTAGGGCTCTCCTGATATTATCTTCATTGCTTGAAAGTTGGAATGGTTTGGTAATGGCAGTTAGTAACTCTATTTCTAGTTCAAATACCTTAAAATTTGATGATGTTGTTGGTGTTCTTGTGAGTGAGGAAATTCGTAGGAAAAGCTCAGGTGGATCCACATCAAGCAGTGTTTTGAATGCAGAAAGCAGGGGTAGACCAAAGGAGAGAGGAAAAGGTTCTGGAGGTCGTGGGAAGTCACGAGGAAAATCAAAGGACAAGAGATCCCAATCTAGAGGACCAAAAGATTGTTGGTACTGTGGGAGACCAGGTCATTTGAAGAAAGATTGCTGGTCTCGGAAGAATAAAGGAGACAAACAAGAGGGTAATAAGAAGGCAAATGTGGTAAGTAAATCTGAAGAAGATGCTTTGATTGTTTCCCTAGATAATGCTGATGATTTATGGGTTTTAGATTCAGGGGCCTCATTCCATGCTACGCCTCATAGAAGTTATTTTCTTGATTATGTCCAAGGGGATTCTGGGTTGGTTTATTTGGGAGATAATGAACCTTGTTAGATTGTTGGAAAGGGAAGAATTAAGTAGAATGAGAATCATTGGCTACTACAAGAGGTAAGGCACGTTCCAAGGCTGAGTAGGAATTTAATTTCAGCAGGGCAGCTAGGTGATGAAGGTTGCACAGTTACTTTTAATCATAAAAATTGGAAGGTTTCAAGAGGTGCCTTGATAGTAGCAAAAGGTGTGAAAGTAGGCACCTTATATCTTTGTATAGGTCATACTGTTCCTTCTACTTTGGTTGTTGTAGAGAAAACCCAAACAAATTCATGAACAATTGCTGTAGATTCGTAGGAAGAGACTAAAATAGTTGCTGCAGGTTCTTAGACAACACTATGGCACAACAAACTTGGGCATATGAGTGAAAAAGGTATGAAGGTACTTCATTCTAAAAGGCTTTTACCAGGTCTGAAATGCACTAATATGGATTTCTGTGAAAGTTGTGTGTATGGTAAACAAAAGAGAGTTTTCTCAAGGATGGGAAGCAAAAGAAAGATGAAAATTTGGAGCTTGTGCATATAGATGTATGGGGACCGGCTCAGGTATCTTCTCTCGGTGGCTCTCAGTATTATGTTACATTCATAGATGATGCAACTAGGAAGGTTTAGATTTATTTCCTTAGACAAAAATCTGATGTCTTTGAAACATTTAAGAAATGGAGAAGCTTGGTTGAGAATGAGATGGGTAAAAGACTAAATTGTCTTAGGTCTAATAATGGTGGTGAGTATTGCAGCAAAGAATTTGAGGATTATTGTTCCTTTAATGGAATTTGTAGGCAGAAAACGGTTCCAAGGACTCCACAAGAAAATGGAGTCGCTGAGCACATGAATAAGACAATAATGGAGCGTGCAAGGAGCATGAGATTGCATGCTGGGCTTCCTTTAAACATGTGGGCAAAGGCTGTCAATACTGCTGTATATTTAATTAATAGAGGTCCTTCAGCTCCTTTGGGCTGTGGTATTCCAGAGTAAGCATGGACAGGTAAGAAGGTGAGTTATTCTTTTCTCAAAACCTTTGGATGTGAAACATTTGCACATGTAGATTCTGAAAACATGACCAAGTTGGATGCAAAATAAAAAAAATGTATTTTCGTTGGATATGGCATTGATGAATTTGGTAATAGGCTTTGTGATGTTGAAAATTTGAAAATTGTGAGAAGTAGGGATGTTGTATTCAATGAGAAGGTGTTGTACAAAGATCAGTTGTAGCACCATGAGAAGAAAGAAAAGGATTTTGTTGTGCTAGATGATATTCTAGATAGTGATGATCCAGTGGTTCCTCATGCTCGGCAACAACAACAAGAAATACCACAAACTCCAGTGAATGTTAGATAGTCAACAAGGCTAAATAGACCTTTTGAAAGGTTATTTCCCTCTTTGTATTCTATTTTGTTAATAGATGCTGGTGAACCAAAAGGATATGATGAAGCTATGTAGGAGGATACAAAGGTTTAGTGGGAGCTTGCCATGAAAGAAGAAATGGACTCCTTGCACTAAAATCAGACTTGGAAATTATGTAAGTTGCTTGCAGGTAAAAAGGCTTTACAAAACAAATGGGTTTATAGGTTGAAAGAGGAAGATGGAGGTAAGCATAGTTTTAACGCCAGGCTAGTTGTTAAAGGATCTGCACAAAAAAAGGGCATTGATTTTGCTGAGATTTTTTCTCGAGTTGTTAAGATGACTTCTATTCGTACTGTTTTAAGTATTGTGGCTGCTGAAGATTTGCATTTGGAACAACTAGATGTGAAAACTGCTTTTCTCCATGGTGATTTGTAGGAAGAGATATATATGGAACAACCCCAAGGATTTGAGGTCCAAGGTAAGGAGAAATTGGTGTGTAGATTGCAGAAGAGTTTGTATGGCTTGAAACAAGCTTCTCGGTAATGGTACTTGAAATTTGATAGTTTTATGACTAAACAAGGCTACATTAGGTGTAATTCTGACCATTGTGTTTATTTTAAGAAGTTGGACAATGATAGCTACATTATTTTATGTTTATATGTTGATGACATGCTTGTAGCGGGGTCTAACGTGGATCACATTAAAGAGTTAAAACAACAGTTAGCAAAATCATTTGCTATGAAGGATTTGGGGGCAGCAAAACAAATCCTTGGTATGAAAATTTGCAGAGATAGACAGAACAAACAATTGACTCTATCTCAGGCTGATTATTTTGAAAAGGTGTTGCAGAGATTCCATATGGAGAATGCTAAAGCTATCAGCACGCCTTTGCCTAGTCATTTGAAATTGACTAAGGAGATGTGTCCAAAGACACGAGGAGAAAGACAAAATGTCCAAAGTACCATATGCTTCAATTGTAGGAAGTTTAATGTATGCCATGGTATGCACGAGACCGGATATTGCACATGTTGTTGGAGTCGTAAGTAGGTATATGAGTAATCTCGGATTGGAGCATTGGAATGCAGTAAATGGGTTCTCAGGTATTTGAGAGGTACATCCAATAAACTTTTATGTTTTGGGGGCTCTAATATTGATTTAGCAGGTTATGTAGACTCAGATTTGGCAGGGGATATTGATACCAGACAGAGTACTATAGGTTATGTCTTTACTGTCGGTGGGACAACGGTGAGCTGGCTCTCCAAGTCACAAACGGTGGTTGCTTTATCCACCACAGAGGTAGAGTATGTAGTTGCAACAAAGGCAAGCAAAGAGATGATATGGCTGCAATCTTTCATGGAAGAATTGGGCAAAAGACAGGATAACAGTTATTTGTTTATAGATAGCTAGAGTGCTATCCATCTTGCAAAGAATTCTGCCTTGCATTCAAAGACAAAATACTTATAGTTGAGGTATCACTTCATTTGGTCAGTGTTGGATGATGGATGATTAAGGCTGGAAAAGATACATACAGATGAAAATCCGGCGGATATGTTTACAAAGGCAGTGACAAGGGAGAAGTTGAGCTCCTTTTCAGCTTCAGTTGGTCTTCAAAACTGAAAACAATAAAACAAAACAATAGTCTAGGGTGTTTCAGTCTAGTGGGATCTACAGGGTTAGCGGTGTTATGATCAGTCTTCAAGTGGGAGATTGTTGTTATATGGAGCCTAATCAGACTCAGAGGTTAAATTTTCCCTAATTCTATCGGTGTGGTTTTCCCCCATATTTTTGATAGGGGTTTAGGGGCAGCGCCCCTGGTACGCTCCATGTCATGATACAGGGCGGGGTCGAGGGGTAGTGCCCCGTGAGGCAAAAAAAAAGAGTTATTATTTTATAAAGGCATCGGGTGTTATTTTTCTATTGGTTGACTTATTGTAACCCTAATTTTGCAACCGACATGTCTTGATAAAAAGGCTAAGGGTTAGTGTTTTCTGTAGAGAATTTTGTAGCATTTTGCAACGGTATTGAGTTGCAAGGGATTGCTGGTTGTAATCGGTTCGATTTACTGGATAATAATATTGGACTCTTTGTTTGGTGGATGTAGCTCGAGTTTGGGTAAACCGCTTTAAAATTGTCTCCTCTCTATTATTATTTCTGTGTTTTTCATTCCTCTGTGTAATCTTTATTTGCATATAATTGATATCTTCTGCATGCAATTCCTAACATTTTAATGAGGCCAGTAGTTTAATACTCCAAATGGTGGGCTGCTCGAAAGACTAATGAGCTCAAGACAAGAAATGTGCCTCTTACATGTGATCTAATGGGGCCTGACAAGTCTTTTTCCTTGAACCATGAGTCTCATAATCCTAAGGGTCCTGAAAGTGTGGGTTCTAGAAAAAGGAAAGAAACAACTGGAAGCTTATCTAGGGAAAAGGGAAAGAAGGTTGCAAATCAGGCTCATTCCACCATCAACACCTCATCCATGGTCCCAAACAGGCCTTCAATGGATGAAAATGAATTTTAAAATGAAATAGGAATTCCTACTCCTATTTTTGAAGATTAGAACATGGAACCCATTCAGACGAAGATCGTGGAGATAAATGATGCTAAACCTAAGAGAGTGTTTCTAGATGGTATGATTTCAGCACTGAAAGGAATCAATGATGATCCTGAAGATGAAGGTATGGAGCAGTCGACAATTCTTGATTGGCTGAGAGCAAGAATGAAGGCCAAGGCGCCTTTGAAAGTGCAACAAGAGGATGACACAATGGGCCTCTTAGTTGGATTAAACAGAACAGTGGAAAGGAAAGGAGCCAAGAAATTTTCTTTGATTTAGAATGATAGTGCAGGATTTAGATCCGTTCAAGTGGCGGTACCAAAGGTCAATAAAACACAGGAGGATATTACTCCTGAAGAATACGAGATAATGACCATCTGTTTGGGCCCAATCACTAAAGTATAGGAAGTCCAGGATTTTGACGACTTTGTCAAGACTATCAAGGAGAGGCTGAATAAGGAAATTGGGAAGAAAAAACTGAAAGCTGAAAATGAACAATGGAGGAGATACATCTAGCATTTAATGAATCTCATTGATCGGGAGGAGGCAGCAGTTGTTCCACCTTTGACCCTTCCACAAGAATCCATCAAAGATTATGACGACATGAAAATTACTTTTGTAGAGGCTAAGGGATGGATCTTAGAGATAACAGAGCAGGCTGCCATATTAGTGGAGAACTTGGTGGCAGCATATGAATTTACATCTTCTTGTTTGTGCAGAATCCGTGACATGTCCGAAATGTGGGAAGACCTCCAGAGTATTCAAAATAAAATAATTCCATGCTTGAAGGTAATAAGGGGGCTTCCCAATCAGGATTTGGTCCTTGGAGGTGTGGTTCAGGTAGGAGATGTTAATGATTTCAACACTTGGTATTTTGCGCTAACAACAAGGGTGGAATCCTTGAGGAAGATAGAGGCTGACTGTGTTGGGATAGAGAAGGTGGTAAAAGGAAGTCAAGATCAAATTTTCTTCGTGGCAGCTGAAGTGCTTGAACAAGACGTTGTGCAAGAAAATGACATGAAGGCAGAGAATTTCAAAATCAAAATCCAAGAGAATTTCCTCAATTCCATAGGGCCAATTCTCAAGCAATATTTGGCTAAGGCATCAAGGCTTTTGTTCATTGATTAAAATTTTCTAGCGTAGGCTGCTGACTGGGAAGGTACCTTTGCCACGTGTACTGATGACTTGGATATGGTTGAGTATAAAATTGGTAGCTTGCCACATGTCACCATAGAAGAGGTCCATCCTCTTGCATCCAAGTTCATTGAATATGCCGCCTCTGAAAAGGAAAGTGGGTGCATCCTCCTCGAAGATAGCATCAAGTGACACTTGTCTTGTTTTCATTTGCTTAAGTTTGGTGGATTTTGGAAACCCTAATTAGGGCTTTGGTGTTTTTTAATTTGGGCCTTTGATCTCTGTTTTATCTTCGCCGTCCGTTCTTTTTCTGGTGCCTATATAAACTTTTCTTCTCTCATTTGTATGAGAGAGATTTATGAGATTGCTGCTAAGAACTACTTTGATAATATAAGCTCATATGCATTGCTTTGAACCCTTATTGTTATCTTTTAGTTGCATGGTTACATACTTTCTCCAACTTATCTAGAATTTGATTTACAAAGTTGGATGCGAGATTTGATAGTGTTGATTGGAAGAATTATTTCTCATACTTTTGATGGATAAATGATTTTTGTTCATCTAGTAAAGTTAGCCTGAGCTTACTTTGTGGATGTTTTAACTTATAACTTGGATTAATATTGTTCACTTTGATGGTATCATTGCATGGTAAATCAAAAGCATAACCCCTGAAGATTGCACACACTTTGTGTAGTTGTCTGTAGTGTGGCGAAGCAAAGCGTGCTTACCAGTTCTATCCAATCATTGCTGTCTCTCAAGTTCTTATAAGTTGTATAGAATTTCTAAAACCCTTTCCCTTTTACCCTTTTTTGAAGTCCAAAATTGAGAAAATCCCCAAAATAAATAGAAAGTTTTCATTGTCCTTGAAATTCACAATTGCCCCTTGGATTACTAGCACACATAACCAAAAGAGCCCTATTCAACACTAAAGTCGCTAGTTCGCAGTATTAACATTGGAATCACCAAATGATATTCCTTGCAATCTTAGCATACACGGTGATTTTTATCAAGAGAGAATAGCGTCTTTTGGGCATTTTTATTCTATGTTCGGTGTGTCATAAAACATGCACCAAGAGGACACATGTCCTCCTTTGAAAATTCGACCAATAAATGGTGGCGGTAGGTGCATCAAAATTTGTGCCCATATGGCATTTATCTCTTTATTAGATGAGTTAAGTACATTGAATTTGAACACCTTATCTTGAAAAAATATGATTGGATAAGTGATGATTGGGTGCTACCTCGGCTTGCTCGATCTTTGTAACTCATCACAAGTTTGTAGATGAATAAGGCGTATCTCTTGATACTCAACATTTCTAAACTCAAATCAATCCTCTAACTTTGATTAACTCTTCTAAAACTATCTCCTGTCTTGATTACTTGCATTCTAGAGCTTCTGTCTAGCTACAGTGGCAATGATTCTTGGATTTCCGAAGGAAATTCAAGATTGTGAAACATTTTCTTCTTTGAGTGCTTGATGAGGGTCAACCGTGCTTTTGCCATGGTCTACTTGCGATAGTTTATGCAAGCAAAAAGGTATTAAGGCATTACACATAGAAGGGGATTCCCTCATTTGCATTAATGCAGTAAATAAAAATGAAGTTCAGAATTGGAAGTTAAGGAGATGGTGAAGACTATTAAAAAGTATCTAGATGGAAGGGAAGATGTGTACATATTGCATACATATAGGGAGGCAAACCAAGTAGCCGATAAATTGGCCAACATGGGAGTGGAATTATTACAAAAGGAAAGGATATGGTCTTTGGTGAAGCTTAATGAAGAAGTTTTGGATGTAATTAACCTCGACAGGATGACAAGATAGCTTGGAGGTTGGTCACGGGCGATGTAGTATTGCTGCTGAGAGAGGAAGTACTTACTTTTTAGATTTTGCTGTTTGAGGTCTCTATGCTATGCCAAAATACCACTCTTTCTTTGTATAGGGGATTGCGATCGGGATTTGGTGAGTAGATATGCTTCAACGATCTGCTAAATTTCCCAAATTATCTGGCAAAAAGGATTAGATCCTCGATTTTCGGCGTTTTGTGTTGGATTTCTAGAGACTTCTTTTTGTTTATACATTCTTATCATTCTTTTTGTTAAGGGGCAATTGTAAGTGAAGCATTAGGAAGGGTGGAAATGACAGGGAGGGTTTGCTTTGGTGTAGCAGGCCTCTGCTCGGAGGAGGATATTGACAGGCAACTGAGAAGATTGTTCGTGTTGGAGGAGGAATTTTTGTTGCCAGCGATAAAGAATGTTCTCGGGTCAGCATTTGTTGATGCTGGGCACAAGCACGATGGAGATATTTTTCAGAGTTTTTTCATGGTGTTCATGGAGGCAATTGGTAGGCATTACAAAACTTTCAGACTAGCTCACAGGATTCTACAGGAAAGGTACAAGGAAGGGGTCATCTTAGCTTTGGATCTAGTCTCTCCAAATCCCAGCAGTGGGTTTATTGTCGACGTGTTTGATGTGGAGGTCCCCTTTGTCAACTTTGTTGGTTTAAACGAAGATTTGTTCTCCGCCTCTTAGATGGATAGGATTAATGTATTGAGTGAAGGGGTTAATGTAATTTCTCGATAGATTTATTAATTTTTGTAGATTAATAGAAAGGGATCTACCCCCATAAAGTAGAAGCTTCCCAAAAAAGAAAAAATAAACTCGATTGGTATAATAAGATATTTCATAAAAAGATACATCTCAAATTTATTTTAATTCTATATAGTACCATTCTTTTATGTAAGAAAAAAAAGAATTTAAACACATGAGAAGATACAGAATTGTTAAATAAATGAAATAACTTAACAAAGTTATGATAAAAGATTTATTTATCTTCCTTTTTTATAATGATCTGATTCTTTTATATTGTACTCCTGCCATACAATAAATACACTAAGAATAAATACACTGAGCAGATGTTTAGTTTGATTCAATACTTTTGAAAAAGTTGTTAATTAAGTTTTTTGACACACGATTTTAGCTGTAGTGGATTAAAAAATAAATGGAATATTCCACAATTTATGGAATATATGTCATTTACATGTGTGGGTAGGTAGTATACACTAAGAATAAATACACTAAGTAGATGCCATTCAATTTGACTAAATACTTTTGAAAAGTAGCTAGTTAATTTACATATAAAATACCAATAAAATTCCAATAAAATTGCTAAAATGTATAAGCATTGCTAAAATTAAGGTATAATTTCGTACTCTACATTTATTGCGCCTTTTCAAATATTTTTGGTTCAGAAGTAAAATAGGTGTATCAATTTTCTCATAATAATTTTTTTGACACATGATTTTAGCTATAGTGGATTAAAAGATAAATGGAATATTCCACAATTTATGGAATATTTGTCATTTACAGATGTGTGGATAGCCCTCTTCCCTAGACTATCCTTGTTGGATAAAGAAGGGATGATTTTTCCTTTCATAGAATCCATCATGAAGCATCCACCTCTTTTTAGTGAGAGTTGTCCTGTGAGAGAGACTGTAACAATTGTCTTTGAGCACGTTGCCAACCAGGGTGTTTTGCTGCACAGTTGATTAATACAAGATGTGAAGAAATGTTAGCTGTCATCTAATCTAAGCATATAAAACCATGCAATCTACAAGGAGACACAGTGAAGGAAAACATTCAAAAGCAACAATAAATGTCAGAGCTCTTAAGGAGGATTACATACCTATTCGACCATTGATGCAAACTTTAATTCTAATTCTACCTCAACCTTGAACAAAACAAATTAACTCTCAACAAAAAATTATATAATAATAATGGCGCTATTTTTAGAATCAATGCCATAAAATACAACACATCCCCCCAAAAAAGTGGAATAATGCTAATTCATTTTCTATGTTCTCCATTATATGTAATGTCCAAGAAAAGTACAAAAGTATTGACAACCAAAATTGACCTGTGTAGCACTCTAAAAGGTGCCGATGTGAAGGATTATTGTGCTTCCCTATAACAAACAGACAAAAAAATTCATTGGGGTCATTCATACAACTGAAGTTTGTGCATCTCCTGGGTATTTCAGTTGATTCTCTATGTCATTTCGGGTGAGGAGAGAAACAATCTCTTATCTTGGTGCATCACCTCCTTTCATTTTAAGCATTTCTCTCTTCCCTTTTCCTCGGCAAGCTGTTAGGATAGGTTAGAAGTAAGATATGAAGTGTTGAGTTGATTCAACACCTGCACTTGGATTGAGAAGGAAGCCGACCTTCTCTGGAGGTTCAACCTCCTTGCGCAAGGTCCCACACTTCAGGGTTGTTTCCATGTTTCACGAGGTTGTTGAGTTGATAGCTCAGCAAGGGTGCAAGCTTTTGTGATAACAATACCTTTGATAATGGTGTTTTTCCATAGCTCGCCCTCGACAGGATTGATCGGCGAGCACGCAAAGGGGATGGCTTTTTCCTGTAGCTCGCCCTTGGTGGGGTTGATCCATGAGCATGCAAAGGGGATGTGTGGTCTGAATCTAAGTGCACAGATCTCTCTCCTTGTCCCATGCCTAGTTCAACTCTTGTTGGGTAACTGTTTATGCAATTGGTGCTACTTTAATAATTTGATCTCGGGAACTTGATGTGAATCTGCTCGATCTGGATCCACATTTGCACTTGCACATGGAACTGTTGCTCTATCTTGATTGGGCACTTGATCAATTTATGCTTGAGTTGATGTGTTGAGACATGGACCAGCTAAGACTCGAACCTAGGATCTTCCATACGCTGCTAGAGTGCTCTACCACTGAGCTACTGGCCCCTCTTGGACCAGTCCATCGTCGGTCCGAGTGTGGCTTATTTCCAACACCAACATCCCCCCTTAAGCCACACCTCTCGTGTGCTTGGGGCTCCTAGCCTGGACCTGGCTCTGATACCATGTTGAGACATGGACCAGCTAGGACTCGAACCTAGGACCTTCCATACGCTGCTGGAGTGCTCTACCACTGAGCTACTAGCCCTTCTTGGACCAGTCCATCATCAGTCTGGGTGTGGTTTATTTCCAACACCAACACCCCCCCTTAAGCCACACCTCTCGTGTGCTTGGGGCTCCTAGCTTGGACCTGGCTCTGATACCATGTTGAGACATGGACCAGCTAGGACTCGAACCTAGGACCTTCCATACGTTGTTGGAGTGCTCTACCACTGAGCTATTGGCCCCACTTGGACCAGTCCATCGTCGGTTCGGGTGTGGCTTATTTCCAACACCAACATGATGCTTCCACTAGATCTGGAACGGGTCTTAAGCTCACCAATGTGATTTTGGAGGTTGGAGGTCGTATGGTGGGGTACTGCCTGCAATCAATGGAAAAAGCCTGCCCATGAAGGTAATGATAATGGCCTTAGGTTTTTTTTTTAACAATGAATGAGTGTTGTGTTTTCCCTTCAATTATTTTTGCTAATACTATACAAGTTTAGGATTCTGCGGAAAAAGACATTATACTTTAGAACAATAAAGTTTATAGTTATGGTGGCTATAGGGGTGGGGGGCACAATTATTAAGTGGGCTGATGTTTAATCACAAGGGATACATTGACCTATGGTTGGTTTGGGTCCAACAATGCATGCAGGTTCTTTGCCATTCATGCTTAGTGAAAGCCACAGTTGTCATCAAGGGGCAATCTGTTAGGGGTTTAGAAGTATATGATGTAACTCCCAACTCCTCCATCACAATAGATCCGTTTAGTGATTCCACGATTCCCAACGCAATCGAGAATAAAGTTCTCTTTATTTTGATCTCATTGGCCAAAGATAAGGTATATAATTTTTTCATCCCCTTGTACCATTTTGAATTTTAACATCATTACGACATTTTGAGGTATCAGTTGTGCATTTCAGCATTTTTTAAACTCTGTGTGGCATGCAATATCTGAATCATTCCTTAATTTGAGAGTCTTTCCCCATATCGCCCCTTGTGTGTTTCAATGGATCACTGGCAATCTTTCAATCATAGATGTTGCATATGTGAAATGATGGGATCAAAGCCAATAAAATGGACACGTTTGAACTGTTCACTCAACCCTTATTATACAAGTAGGTAATCACATGAATGAAATGTTGAGATTGTAACTAAGGAAATGAATTTTGACAAGACCCCTTTAATTGCAAACATTTAGCGTGATCAAATCCCCCCCATCTTGGTACTTCAATAATTTGGAAGGTTTCATCCAGATATGAGCATGAACATTTGGAAGGTTTTGCACCAAAATATAAGATAATTCCAAGAGCATATTTACTGTAATCAAATGAATTTCTCATATTAGCCCTTGCGAGTATCGTCTAGAGCATTTGCTTTATTCCATTCTATTGGAATGTTGTTGGTACTCATAATTTTATAGTTGGTCATAACCATGCATGCAACATGACAAATCACATCAGGAGATCAATGCCATCCCAAAAGACGGAGTGGGCACAACTTGATCTTATTGAAATAAATAATTTGAAGATCCAGAAGACCGAAAAGAGATTACAACTATTGCTTTTGTCATATTCTCTCATCATGCCTATCTGCAACTACCATTAAAAGTTTGAAATTTTGCTAAGAGCGGTCCAATGTCCCAAATCCAACCAGGCTGGAAATCCCAACAAACAAAGGTTTGGCCAAATCACTCCGAATTGTTAAATTGAATAAAATGTATCTACTTTACCCATTTTACACTTTGTCTCGATATGAAATTGTAAATTATCATCTCAACATCTTGAGATTGTTTCTTGCATAAGTTAATATTGTGTTGCAAGGGTTATTTCTATCTGTGTTGTGAATACTTCTCAAGATGTGTAATGGCGGCTAGCATCTGTTACAACAATTACAGCAATTAGACGGCCATATGCGAAGTCCACCAAGGGTATAGGCTAGAAGGGATCTAAGAACAAAATGATGAACTCTGACCATTTGAAAAGGATAGTTGAGCAACATATAGATTAGGACTAAGAGAGACCGCTTTATGTCTAGCTTAATATAGAAAAGGTCTATGCTTTACTTCCAAGGAAGAGAACTTTTCATAAAACCAAACCCTGCATGGGTTTTTCATAGTTCAACATAAAACATATATTATTGGAAATACATGTAATGAGTGGCTTGCCACCTTTGCAACTTTGACCAGAAGATACACGTGCTTACATAATTTATGTAAATAATTGGGAAGTATGTGAAGATTCTCTACATTGACAACCATGGAGAATTTGTGAACCACCACTCCAAAAATTCTATACTCTTGAGGACATTGATCTTCAATATTCAATTGCCTACAAATCACAATAAAATAGATGTATAAAATGAAATAATTGATCTTTGAAAGAGATGATTAGCAACATGATCCATGCTCACTCACTAGCACATGAATATTGGGTTGAAGCTATCAATTGTGTTACTTATATCTAGAATAGGGTCCCACACAATGCCCTAAAAGGTATCACTCCCTTTGAAACTTAGTTTGATATGAAGCTTGTAGTGCAACTCTTCAAAGTTTTTGGAAGCCCCACTTAGGCTCATGGTCCTTTAGAGAAGCACAAAATCTTTGGAACCACAAAGCCAACCTTATGTCTTTATTGGTTATCCTCATGATGTTAAGGGATATTTGCTTATAGATCTAGATGCACATTAGCTCTTCATTGAGAGAAGTGTACATTTTGAGGAAGATTATACCAATTGATCTCCAACTCTTCTCCTTCTTTCTTCATATTGAATTCTAATATAGTGATATAGAGGACTTTCTTCTTTCTTCTCAAAATGAAGGTTGATTTATCACCTCCCCCATTATTTGTTCAACATTTAAATGATGATGACTCTTAACCATTGTAATCATCTTTTATGCAAGTGTTGGTCTTCATAAACATTAAATCATGTAAGCATTCATGTTAAGGATCCTTCAAATTGGTCTTGATAAACATTAAATCATGTAAGCATTCTTGTTGGGAATCTTTCAAATACTCGGGAATTAATGATAATATAGGGATCTTCCACATGCCTATATTTCTATTTTTATTATGAAAAGTGTATTTATGCAGCTAGTTATCTTTTATCTAGTTCCTACACTTTATCTAATTACTTTCAATTATTAGTGGATACTGCAAGAACATAATTTTTTTTTTTCGGTAAAGGGCCGAAGCTGATATTTTATTATTACAAAAATGAATGTTACATCTCCATTCAGTGTGGGCACCGGTAGGAAAGAATGGAGGGAAGAAAACCTCCGGTCTAGCCTAGATCCTTTAATGGATCAGAGAAATCAAATTGACAATTAACTGATTATATTCTACAAGATGCATACAGTCCTGGTTACATATATTTTCGGGAAATCATGAAAATTTCTTAAGATCAGCCTGAATACACCCTTTATGCTGTAGATCAGACCTTTTCATGTTTAGATTTCCTTGCTAGGGTATACAATGCCATATGAATCATAGAGACCGGGATTGTGCCTGCACATGAGCCCTGTTGCTCCTTACTAGCTCGTTTAGAAGCAACCGTGCTCCTTAATTCTGCAAAAAAGAACACCTTAACACACCTTACAGCCAAGACCATTGTTAGTAGCACTATAAAGCCTTGCTTATCATAAAAATTGTCAACAATTAAATTCAACCTTCCATTCTTCGTTGTTGAAATCAATCTCCCATAAAGGTTATTGTACCCTTATTCATCTCTTATTTTGGGACCACATTCGCCATTGTTTGTGTTAATATCAATATAAGAGATTACCAAGGCTACAATAACCTGAAGGGCAAGTGGAGCATCCAGATTTTACAGAATAAATAAATATTCATATGCAAAACTAAAAACTAAAGTCGTCATAATTATATTGCTAGAACAAGTATCAATGACATCTCATACATTTCCATATGAGCCTGTATGCCGTTGAGGCATTTCATTGATTGTATAGATCACGATCAAGTTAAATGAGGTTTAGATCTGATGCATATATATATATATATATCTTAACATAACAAAAGGAATCTAAAAGATATGACAGTTATACATATAACCCCATGCTCCTTCAAAACTTATATCGTAACATAGGAAATTGTATCTCCAAAGCTTCAGTCACAGTTAAGAGTAACACCAAAGGTCCACCATTTAACCCAACCAACGATCTTTGTGAAGTAGAGAAACGTAAAAATCTCACAGTTCACAACCCTTCTGCTGTTTTGGAACCAATTCATTAAACTGCATGTTTTTTTTTTTTAAGAATTTAAAACAGACTGAATATATATATAAACATGAAAGGCAAATCAATGAAATCCTAACCATTGAACCATTCCATTCTTAACATCACCTCGGCTAGAACAAGATATGCTACTATGTTACCTAATCCATTACATGTCAATTGACCCTGTCAAAGAAGATATTTAACCCTTTTCTGTTCACTTAAAAAGTCATGCAAGGGCACTGGGAGATAGCTATAAACAAGTCCTGCAGATACATTCGAGTTAGGAACAACCATGCATTTATAGATAGGGGCATAAAATATATTCCTTGATAGTCTTAAGAGTATATATAGTTCAGCCCCATATTATGTTCAAAGGTCTTTTTAAAGTATTTTGTAAGAGTCTATTACTGCAAAAAGAGATTAAGTTCCTCAGAAGACAATCTTAGAGTATCAAGCCACTTCCTATTACTATGTTGAAAAAAAACTATCCTACCCCTATCAAAGGACCTCAGCTAGTCATCTTCCATGTCCGATAGGTCCACGACATCATTTGCAGCCGAATGTGGGGTCCTCTTCCCAGTTTGACTCGATTCTGCTCGGCTACATGAGACCCCCATATCGTTTTTGTTCTTGCCTTTCACCCACGCGACTTTGATAATAACCAGTGGAAGCACTTGAATTTTATCCAAAGGGATATCATATGTGGGTGCAGGGGTTTCAAACCCTTCTTCCTTAAGATAGTCGACCCACCAATTAGGGTAAGGGGCCTTCTTAATGTGATCCCATGTTAGCAGGAAATCTGTATTTCTGCGGATGATGGGCATTCATTCATTGAACTTGGCATCTTCCCGCACCATTAAAATTGGCTTTCTAAGAATATTGTCATCCTTATTGCCATAATCCTCTGGAAAGGGGATCATAAGCCTTTCATCTATGCTACCAATAGCAATCTCAAAGAGACCTAAAAATTCTTCCTTAAAAAGCATTAACCCAAGGAGAATTACCTCACTTTTACAAGTGCCTGCTCGTAGCAAGATGGCGGAGAATTCCGTAGGGATGTCGCAATTTACCCTGTAGTAAAATTCTTGTTTGAAGTGCTCTTCCCCCATGATTTCTTGAATTGCCTTGAGGGTAAAGTCATCAACATCATTGAGGACCCTATACCATCTTTCTGCCTTAATTTCCCCACGGAATGCCATGAGCCTGTTATTGCTAGCAGTTAGCAGTTTAATATTCGATTCCATGGCTGGTGTTCTCAGCACGAAAACTAAAGCATACCTTGGAAAACTAATTCCTACATTCCAATGTATATAGAGATACAGTACGAGTTACTAATCGCGGAGATCTATCAATGCTCATGATTGTTCGAAAGGTGGCTCCTTCATTATTATTCCTAGGCCAAAGTCATTTGGAGTGCTCATTCATTATTATCCCTCCTTCCTTTGAAGTGATTATTACCAATCTATTATGTGGAAAGATGTTTCCAAGGATAGCGTTAAGGCTTTGTTTAGATACTGACCTTAGCTTATTGTTTAGTTCAGTATAAAAAGAGACATTATATATGTTTAAGTGAATATATATACACATATAATACTGCAAGAACATAATTAGTCACATTAAGAAGCTCTAATTTAGAACTAAAATGCCTTTTTTAAAACTATTATGCCATAAACATGTGTAGTAAGAGTCTCCACAGGAAAACAGCAAGAGAGGGTTGGGTCTGGAGTTGGCTGGCTTGGATTCGACATTAAAATTGTTAATGTTTGTAGCTTCAGTCGAATGATCATTTAGAATACATATAATATATGTTGATTAATAATAATATATTATTATGTTATATTATTATATTATTATTAATCATATAAAATTTAATATTCAATATTAATCTATTATATTATTCTAAATTAATAATTGATTGATGAAACATTATAATATTGATTAAATTATTATAGTTAAAGGAGAGACATGTCCGTTCAAGGACATGCCTCTCCAAAGGAATATATATAGTATAATGTTATTCAATTTGAGAACACATAGAATTCCAAGAATGAAAGTATTAGATTGAGTCAGATATATACATTAAAATACATCCAATAAAACCTGGGAAAATCAACATGGTATCAGAGCTCAGGCCTGTGAAGTTTAATTTGGAGGTTGGAGAGGGTTGGAGAATTCAGTTTTTTCTAGAATTTTCAGTCTGAAATATGCCATTGTACGGCCCTTGGTTGGCCTCAAAATGAGGACTATAATATATGGATGGAAAGATCTGTGTTTCTAGTTTTCAAATATGTTTATCTCATCAAATTTGATTCAGTTTTGTGCAAGATATGACGACTTTGGTGCAAGTCACTTGAAACCCTACCTAGGGTTAGCAGTTTTGAGAAAAATGTCATAACTTTTGTTTTAACTGTTGGATCTGGCTATAACTTGGAGGAAATGTTTGTAATTAGATTTTCTAACATCTCACTGAAGAGATTGGATAAATTTGGTAAATTGCAAAAGTTATTAACGACTGTGTGTGGCAGATCATAATGAAAGTGTTGATCAAAATTATGAAAATGTTCTACATCATTCAAAGAGAATTATGATGAGAGATGATTCATGCGTGATATTTCTTATATGGGCTCACCTTATGAAAGGAAATGTTTTAAACTTAAGATAAGTATTCCATGTTTTATTAAGGCACATGAATTATTGAGTTTGTAATTTATGCTATAATATTGGCTAGTAAAATCTTGTATGCTTCTATCATTGGTATTTCTGTTCGAGATAATTTAGTTTATGAGCTATTTGTAATCTCTCTCTGACATACCTTCAGGACGAAAGCACAATAAAATTGAATTAAAGGGAGAAATAAATTGATGCTTATAAACGAATTGATGATTGAGACCAGATGCAGAGGGAGTCTGACATTTCAAAAGAGGACAAGAGGTTGATACAAGAACTTGAGCTTCAGAGGGAGTAGATGGTTCAGTCAACTTGTGACAATTTCGATCATAGTGATTGAGAGGGATTTTCACTATTGAAGGTGAAACACTTATGAGGTAAAACTTGATTCAATTGATTATTATACTAATGAAATCATTTAATGCCTTATGGGCCCTGTGTAAATCATAAGGAAGTGACGACTTCCAAATGATTTCCACTTGTATTTTTGAGGTTATTGGAAGGTGACGATCTTACAATAACTTGAGCTTGTGGATAGAATCGCCGACAGAGGCAATCCACATGAGAGCTTGTGGATAGAATCGCCGACCAAGGCAATCCACGTAAGAGCTTGTGGATAGAATCGCCGATTGAGGCAATCCACGTGAGAGCTCATGGATAGAATCGCCGACTGAGGCAATCCACTTAAGAGCTTTTGGATAGAATCGCCGACTGAGGCAATCCACGTGAGAGCTCGTGGATAGAATCGCCGACTGAGGCAATCAACGTAAGAGCTCATGGATAGAATCGCCGATTGAGGCAATCCACACAAGAGCTTATGGATAGAATCGCCGATAGAGGCAATCCACGCAAGAGCTTGTGAATAGAATCGCCGACGGAGGCAAATTCACACCTTGAGACTATGGTTGATGCAAATACTCCCCTGTGATGAGCATCATATGGTTGATGCAAATACTCCCAATATCATGAGATGATATTTTTGAGTTATGGTGAATATCATGTGCCTTGATATTCTTGTTTATTCCATACTTCCTGATATCATAGTGAGATAATATTTTCTCTATTCCATAATTAATCTAGACTTAATGCATTTGCATTGATTTTATCTTCCCTAGCTAAGAGGGAGTGTTAATTATGTTTTGTGTAGCTATGGTGTGGGCCATAAGTGTTGACATGGGAGATCACTACACATTCTGTCTGATCATCCTCCCTAGCTAAGAGGGAGTGTTAATGTTTGTAGCTTCAGTTGAATGATCATTTAGAATACATATAATATATGTTGATTAATAATAATATATTATTATTAATCATATAAAATTTAATATTCAATATTAATCTATTATATTATTCTAAATTAATAATTGATTGATGAAACATTATAATATTGATTAAATTATTATAGTTAAAGGAGAGACATGTCCGTTCAAGGACATGCCTCTCCAAAGGAATATATATAGTATAATGTTATTCAATTTGAGAACACATAGAATTCCAAGAATGAAAGTATTAGATTGAGTCAGATATATACATTAAAATACATCCAATAAAACCTGGGAAAATCAACATGGTATCAGAGCTCAGGCCTGTGAAGTTTAATTTGGAGGTTGGAGAGGGTTGGAGAATTCAGTTTTTTCTAGAATTTTCAGTCTGAAATATGCCATTGTACGGCCCTTGGTTGGCCTCAAAATGAGGACTATAATATATGGATGGAAAGATCTGTGTTTCTAGTTTTCAAATATGTTTATCTCATCAAATTTGATTCAGTTTTGTGCAAGATATGACGACTTTGGTGCAAGTCACTTGAAACCCTACCTAGGGTTAGCAGTTTTGAGAAAAATGTCATAACTTTTGTTTTAACTGTTGGATCTGGCTATAACTTGGAGGAAATGTTTGTAATTAGATTTTCTAACATCTCACTGAAGAGATTGGATAAATTTGGTAAATTGCAAAAGTTATTAACGACTGTGTGTGGCAGATCATAATGAAAGTGTTGATCAAAATTATGAAAATGTTCTACATCATTCAAAGAGAATTATGATGAGAGATGATTCATGCGTGATATTTCTTATATGGGCTCACCTTATGAAAGGAAATGTTTTAAACTTAAGATAAGTATTCCATGTTTTATTAAGGCACATGAATTATTGAGTTTGTAATTTATGCTATAATATTGGCTAGTAAAATCTTGTATGCTTCTATCATTGGTATTTCTGTTCGAGATAATTTAGTTTATGAGCTATTTGTAATCTCTCTCTGACATACCTTCAGGACGAAAGCACAATAAAATTGAATTAAAGGGAGAAATAAATTGATGCTTATAAACGAATTGATGATTGAGACCAGATGCAGAGGGAGTCTGACATTTCAAAAGAGGACAAGAGGTTGATACAAGAACTTGAGCTTCAGAGGGAGTAGATGGTTCAGTCAACTTGTGACAATTTCGATCATAGTGATTGAGAGGGATTTTCACTATTGAAGGTGAAACACTTATGAGGTAAAACTTGATTCAATTGATTATTATACTAATGAAATCATTTAATGCCTTATGGGCCCTGTGTAAATCATAAGGAAGTGACGACTTCCAAATGATTTCCACTTGTATTTTTGAGGTTATTGGAAGGTGACGATCTTACAATAACTTGAGCTTGTGGATAGAATCGCCGACAGAGGCAATCCACATGAGAGCTTGTGGATAGAATCGCCGACCAAGGCAATCCACGTAAGAGCTTGTGGATAGAATCGCCGATTGAGGCAATCCACGTGAGAGCTCATGGATAGAATCGCCGACTGAGGCAATCCACTTAAGAGCTTTTGGATAGAATCGCCGACTGAGGCAATCCACGTGAGAGCTCGTGGATAGAATCGCCGACTGAGGCAATCAACGTAAGAGCTCATGGATAGAATCGCCGATTGAGGCAATCCACACAAGAGCTTATGGATAGAATCGCCGATAGAGGCAATCCACGCAAGAGCTTGTGAATAGAATCGCCGACGGAGGCAAATTCACACCTTGAGACTATGGTTGATGCAAATACTCCCCTGTGATGAGCATCATATGGTTGATGCAAATACTCCCAATATCATGAGATGATATTTTTGAGTTATGGTGAATATCATGTGCCTTGATATTCTTGTTTATTCCATACTTCCTGATATCATAGTGAGATAATATTTTCTCTATTCCATAATTAATCTAGACTTAATGCATTTGCATTGATTTTATCTTCCCTAGCTAAGAGGGAGTGTTAATTATGTTTTGTGTAGCTATGGTGTGGGCCATAAGTGTTGACATGGGAGATCACTACACATTCTGTCTGATCATCCTCCCTAGCTAAGAGGGAGTGTTAATGTTTGTAGCTTCAGTTGAATGATCATTTAGAATACATATAATATATGTTGATTAATAATAATATATTATTATTAATCATATAAAATTTAATATTCAATATTAATCTATTATATTATTCTAAATTAATAATTGATTGATGAAACATTATAATATTGATTAAATTATTATAGTTAAAGGAGAGACATGTCCGTTCAAGGACATGCCTCTCCAAAGGAATATATATAGTATAATGTTATTCAATTTGAGAACACATAGAATTCCAAGAATGAAAGTATTAGATTGAGTCAGATATATACATTAAAATACATCCAATAAAACCTGGGAAAATCAACATGGTATCAGAGCTCAGGCCTGTGAAGTTTAATTTGGAGGTTGGAGAGGGTTGGAGAATTCAGTTTTTTCTAGAATTTTCAGTCTGAAATATGCCATTGTACGGCCCTTGGTTGGCCTCAAAATGAGGACTATAATATATGGATGGAAAGATCTGTGTTTCTAGTTTTCAAATATGTTTATCTCATCAAATTTGATTCAGTTTTGTGCAAGATATGACGACTTTGGTGCAAGTCACTTGAAACCCTACCTAGGGTTAGCAGTTTTGAGAAAAATGTCATAACTTTTGTTTTAACTGTTGGATCTGGCTATAACTTGGAGGAAATGTTTGTAATTAGATTTTCTAACATCTCACTGAAGAGATTGGATAAATTTGGTAAATTGCAAAAGTTATTAACGACTGTGTGTGGCAGATCATAATGAAAGTGTTGATCAAAATTATGAAAATGTTCTACATCATTCAAAGAGAATTATGATGAGAGATGATTCATGCGTGATATTTCTTATATGGGCTCACCTTATGAAAGGAAATGTTTTAAACTTAAGATAAGTATTCCATGTTTTATTAAGGCACATGAATTATTGAGTTTGTAATTTATGCTATAATATTGGCTAGTAAAATCTTGTATGCTTCTATCATTGGTATTTCTGTTCGAGATAATTTAGTTTATGAGCTATTTGTAATCTCTCTCTGACATACCTTCAGGACGAAAGCACAATAAAATTGAATTAAAGGGAGAAATAAATTGATGCTTATAAACGAATTGATGATTGAGACCAGATGCAGAGGGAGTCTGACATTTCAAAAGAGGACAAGAGGTTGATACAAGAACTTGAGCTTCAGAGGGAGTAGATGGTTCAGTCAACTTGTGACAATTTCGATCATAGTGATTGAGAGGGATTTTCACTATTGAAGGTGAAACACTTATGAGGTAAAACTTGATTCAATTGATTATTATACTAATGAAATCATTTAATGCCTTATGGGCCCTGTGTAAATCATAAGGAAGTGACGACTTCCAAATGATTTCCACTTGTATTTTTGAGGTTATTGGAAGGTGACGATCTTACAATAACTTGAGCTTGTGGATAGAATCGCCGACAGAGGCAATCCACATGAGAGCTTGTGGATAGAATCGCCGACCAAGGCAATCCACGTAAGAGCTTGTGGATAGAATCGCCGATTGAGGCAATCCACGTGAGAGCTCATGGATAGAATCGCCGACTGAGGCAATCCACTTAAGAGCTTTTGGATAGAATCGCCGACTGAGGCAATCCACGTGAGAGCTCGTGGATAGAATCGCCGACTGAGGCAATCAACGTAAGAGCTCATGGATAGAATCGCCGATTGAGGCAATCCACACAAGAGCTTATGGATAGAATCGCCGATAGAGGCAATCCACGCAAGAGCTTGTGAATAGAATCGCCGACGGAGGCAAATTCACACCTTGAGACTATGGTTGATGCAAATACTCCCCTGTGATGAGCATCATATGGTTGATGCAAATACTCCCAATATCATGAGATGATATTTTTGAGTTATGGTGAATATCATGTGCCTTGATATTCTTGTTTATTCCATACTTCCTGATATCATAGTGAGATAATATTTTCTCTATTCCATAATTAATCTAGACTTAATGCATTTGCATTGATTTTATCTTCCCTAGCTAAGAGGGAGTGTTAATTATGTTTTGTGTAGCTATGGTGTGGGCCATAAGTGTTGACATGGGAGATCACTACACATTCTGTCTGATCATCCTCCCTAGCTAAGAGGGAGTGTTAATGTTTGTAGCTTCAGTTGAATGATCATTTAGAATACATATAATATATGTTGATTAATAATAATATATTATTATTAATCATATAAAATTTAATATTCAATATTAATCTATTATATTATTCTAAATTAATAATTGATTGATGAAACATTATAATATTGATTAAATTATTATAGTTAAAGGAGAGACATGTCCGTTCAAGGACATGCCTCTCCAAAGGAATATATATAGTATAATGTTATTCAATTTGAGAACACATAGAATTCCAAGAATGCAAGTATCAGATTGAATCAGATATATACATTAAAATACATCCAATAAAACCTGGGAAAATCAACAAAAATAAGGTCAGCATAATCATTGTCCACTGATAAAATATGTGTTGGTTGTACTGAATCAGCAACACAAAACATCATATCATGAAAACACTACATTTTGTTGGTAGATTTTATTTTCGGTCTGTAGCTATAAAATCAATCTCATTGCACACATTTGAAGCAGCCAGACAGAAATCAAATTTATAAATTGACACCCAACTATTGTAGCTATCCAGAACTAGTTGTTTGTTTTCTGTAAGCAATATGCTATGAAAAGAGACTTGCCCTAGATTTAACTGTTTACTAACAAATAAATAAGCATTGCAGGTGATGTTTTTGTGGGGAGTGTCGTTCTATTCAAGCAGAGGGTTTATGAGAAGTATATTTCTCTTCTTCTACTCTGTTTTTCAAGTTTTCAGAGCCCTAATTTCAACCATTCTTCTTAATTAAGAAAGTATGATGAGAATATGTTTTATGAGATCAAATTGTTAGGTTTAGACAGGACATTCTAATCTTCAATATACTGTTTAAACCAAACCAATTAGATTAAATATAGAATTTTACCAAAAAGCTATAAACTCACGATGAAATTGTATTCTGTTTGGTGCGTCTGCTATAATTTTTCAAGGACATTATCAAAAACATGTGCTCTTCCTCCACTTGGCGAAAGAATTATAGCAGGGCAAGTGGTGAAAGAAATTCCAGGGACATTCATATTCACGGTGAGCACTCAGACATTCAATTCATTATCAATGTTTTAAGCCTTCTACAATCTAAAAATATTGGAAAAAGCTTGTGCAAAGGCCTATGATGTACATGTTCTTGGGATTAATCTTCAACATTGAAAATCTGTATCACAGGTCTTTCCAGAAGCTTTTCCTATCCTTCTCGTGCCCAAAACAAATGCTAATTCTAATGTAGTACCCTTCTCATGATTAACAGATTGAAGTATTGTGGATGAAAGGACTGAGTCCTTTGCATCCTTTGTTCCCTTTAACCATCCCAAGGAAAGAACTACACATGTTAAAGATCTATCGTCAAGTAAACAAAATTTAAAGAAGATGTCTCTACTTTTTTCTCTTACAGCTTCTATTAGCAGGTTTTGACGTGCCTCTCTTGTTATGTGCAGCTTCTTCCTTCTGACAAAACATACAACAAAGAAATGAAGGAGCATGCTGAAAATTAATATAGAAATAGGGAAAGAGGTAAATATTTAAGTAAATGGTATGCTTTACATGGAATTTTTAATGATAGTGAGTATCTTAATTTTACATTTCTCAAAATCATATATGATGATTTTAAATCAGTCTCAAATTTTACAGTAGATTATTGGGGAAGCCTCTGTTTGAATTAAAATTTGAGATCTACATCATCAAATACTATACCACATCAATACGCTTCCAAGCAATCTCTAATAACAACTTTTTTTATTGTTTATGAGGCTGCGATCATTGTGACTTCATGGTCCTTCAACAAGAAGTGACTGTCAAACTTTCATTGCCTTAGACCTCATTATTGTCATATACAAATCCTTTTTGACTGCCTTTCAAAACTTTAGGACTGTTAAAAATGTTCATTGTTATCATTTCATTATCCACTGTCTCTTCACACTATGTCTGCTCCAAAGCTTTTTACTAAGGTTCTCAATGCAAATTAGTATTGTGTTTGTTATGACAAACCCCCACTTTGACAGTGACAAAGGAGCCTCTTTGTATTTGTTATGAATGACAAACATAGGTATGATGATTCTTCATAAGCTCTTTGTGTTAATGCATAATAGCCTCGGTAAGATAAATGATTGAATGAGAGATAAATGAAGTCTCTCATTCAATCATCTATCCCATCGATAAACTATGATGAAGACTTCAAGCTATTGTTCCTTCACTTGATGATCATTCTTCATTTATATATTCTTGCAAAGTTCGATTAATGCTTAAATCATCTATTAGCATAGAATACCGATTAATATCGGTTAACATATGAACACCGATTGTTATCGGGCTTAACCAATGCACTCCGATTAATATCGGTTACATATTGTTAACAGGCTTAACCAATGCACTCCGATTAATATCGGTTAACATATTGTTATTGGGCTTAACCAATGCACTCCGATTAAATCAGTCAATATATTAACTGTGAAACATTAATTGCTATCGGACGTAACTAATACATACCGATTAGTATCGGTTGTCTTGCATATGATAGACATGCCAATTAAGTATCGGGTGGTTGTTAAGTGATATAAACCGATTGGTAAATACTAAGATAACTCAAAAGGTGCGATCAAGTAATGTCTTGATCGGTCATGTCTAATAGACATGACTGGTCAAGGCATTGCTTGATCTCCCTTGCTTACATATATATATCAATCGGCATTTGTGAGAAGGATATTGAAATCGATAAATACTCCTCCCATCTGCAACATACAAGACGGTAGTCAGATCTATCATATTGAAGATATAACACATATTTTGAAAGAAAAGATAACCTTGAATATAACTTGCATCTTGAATTGAAAATTGAATAACATTTACATGGTATTAGAGCTATAGTTAAATCGAACCTGAGGCTGTTCAATTTTGTGGAAAATGCAAAGCAAGCATATATTCAACATCACATTTCTTCTAATGGCTAGCGCTATCAAATTTGAAGATAGATTCGGAGGAGGTGAGGACTTGTTAGCATGGAAGTTCAGAATTCAGATGATTCTAAAAGAAAATAAAGTCGAATCATTTGTAAAAACTGAAACTGCAGAACCTGAGACTGAACCTGACAAAACGACTTGGAGAGAGGGAAATGAAAAGGCCATCAAAATCATAGTTGATGGGGTGAGAAATAATATTATGTCCATCATAAGGAAACATGAAATGGCCTACAACATGTTCAAAGCACTTGAAGATGCATTTGAGATATCCAATGCTAGTAGAACCTTGGCTTTAAAAAGAGAAATAAATCAAATAGCCATGATCAAAGGAGAATCAGTCAATGCCTACTTCATGCGAATATCAGCCCTAAGGGATGAACTAGCAACTCTTGGATATGAGATCCAAAGAAAAGAATTAACACTCATTGCTCTAGATGGGTTGCCTAGTATATGGGAAACATTCGTCCAAGGCATCAGTGCAAGGGATGAATTTCCAAAATTTGATAGGCTAAAGGCAGACTGTCTCCAAGAAGAATCAAGGTTAAATAAGAAAGGGATCAAGCAAAAGAATATAGATGAAGATCTTCAAGTTCTAAATACAAACTCAAACAACAAAAGCAAGCAGAAACAATTTAGGAAGAGAAAAGGTTGTCATTGCAAGAACACCTTCAAGAAGGACCTTTCATAGATTCAATGTTACAGATGTGACAAATTTGGGCACTATGTTGCCAAATGCTCAAAAAGAGCCAAACAACAAGCCACATTTGCCAAAACAGGAAAATCTAAAAGGGAAGATGACTCCGAGAAGTATGTACTCTATTCAACACTTACAAACCAAGCATCAAACAAGGTTAACTCCTGGGTGATTGACAGTGGCTCATCCAGACACATTACAGGATTCAGAGAAGTGCAAGACTCCATGATAGAGGAGAATGATGAAGAAGTGACTATCAGAAATGACTCCACACACCCAATCAGAAGAGTTGGAACCTGCATCATCAAACTAAAGTCAGGCGTATCATTACAACTTAAAGGAGTACTATATGTCCCAGGCATCAAGAGAAACCTAGTCTCCATATCAGCACTAGAGGATAATGGATACAGAGTGACCTTCATGGACAACAGAGTGTTGGCTTGGCCAAAGAATTCATCCATCAAGAAAGCTAAAACCATTGGTCAAAGACAAGGCTACTTGTATGAGCTGTGCACAGAGCCCAACTTAGCCCTAATCCATGAAACTACATATGCTAATGAAGTCTGACATAGAAGACTAGGTCACCTGAATTTTAGAGCTTTATCATCAATGGGAAATTTTGTCACAGGCCTACCTAAGTTAAAGCAATATCATTCAGGGGCATGCAAAGGATGTACCCTAGGTAAAAATGCTAAGGGTGCTTTTCAAAATAGTAATAGGAAAACAAGTAAAATTTTAGAGTTAGTTCATTCTGATGTATGTGGACCTATGTCCTTACCTTTTTTAGGGGGATTTTTGTATTATGTAATATTTGTTGATGACTACTCTAGGAAAACTTGGATCTACTTTCTGAAGTGTAAAGAATCAGAAGAGATCTCAATAGGTTCAAAGAGTTCAAATCACTAATAGAAAACCACTCAGGAAATAAAATTAAAACTCTAAGAACTGATAATGGGGGGGAATACACATCAGAATTATTTAAAGATTTTTGTAAAAATTCAGGGATTAAGAGGGAGTTAACAATACCTTATAATCTTCAACAAAATGGGATAGCTGAGAGGAAAAATAGGACAATTGTAAAAGCTACCAAAGCTATGATTTTTAATCAGAATCTAAATGTCAATCTTTGGGCAGAAGCAACTAGCAGTGCTGTATATATTCAAAACATATGTCCTCACTCCCATCTTGAAGGTAAAACCCTTAAGGAAGTCTTTACTAAATCAAAACCAGATATCAACCACCTTAGGATATTTGGGTGCCCTATCTATATTCATGTACCTAAGGAGAAAAGATTAAAATTAGAGCCTTTTGGAAAAAGGGGAATAATTGTAGGATATAGTGAAACCTCCAAGGCCTACAAAATCTATATACCTGGTCAGATGAATATTGAACTAAGTAGGGATGTAATCTTTGAAGAAGACTTAGCCTTCAAAAGAGCCCAAAGCTCAATAGAACCTGAAGTCTATATCCCTACCCCTAGCATAGATGAAGACCCTGCTCCTGAGCTTTAGAGGGAGAGTCTTGAGGAAAATGAAAGAGAAAGTCAAAACCCACCTAGAGAAAATTTCAAGAAAAGACCACTATGGGCCACCAAAACTGTAGAAGAAGCTCAGAAGTATGCTGCCCCTTTAGGAACTTTCAGAGAAAGCAAAAGGCCTAACAAACTTACTAACTACGTCGCTCTCCTGAATGATCTCTCAAAAGCTGTACCTACTAATGTATTAGATGCACTTAAACATCAAGTATGGAAGAATGCCATGTCTGAAGAATACCAATCCATTATGAAAAATGATGTTTGGGAAATTGTCCCTAGGCCGATTGGGAAATCTGTTGTCACCTCCAAATGGCTCTTCAAAATCAAACACGTTGCAGATGGTAGCATTGAAAAACACAAGGCTAGATTTGTAGAAAAATGATGTTTGGGAAATTGTCCCTAGGCCGATTGGGAAATCTGTTGTCACCTCCAAATGGCTCTTCAAAATCAAACACGTTGCAGATGGCAGCATTGAAAAACACAAGGCTAGATTTGTAGCCAGAGGGTTCTCTCAAAAGGAAGGAATTGATTAAGAGGAAACATTTGCACCTGTAGCTAGATACACTTTAGTAAGAGCAGTCTTAGCCATTGCAGCATCAAAGGGATGGAAAGTTCATCAGATGGATGTTAAGACAACATTCCTTAATGGTGAGATCTTAGAAGAAGTATACCTAGAGCAACCTGAAGGGTTTGAGATTCGTGATGTAGAGTCACATGTGTGTAGACTCAAGAAAGCTCTCTATGGGCTTAAACAGGCTCCCAGGGCCTGGTATGAAAGAATTGATACCTATCTCTCAAAATTAGGCTTCTCCAAGAATGATGCAGGTCCTAATCTCTACTATAAGCAAAATAAAGATGATATGCTATATTAATTTTATATGTTGATGATTTGTTAATCACAAGAAAAGATCATCTCATAGATCAGTGTAAGAAAGACCTTGCTAAAGAATTTGATATGAAGGACTTGGGACTTCTTCATTACTTCGTAGGTTTGGAAGTATGGCAGAATACTGATGGCATTATACTAAACCAGGGTAAATATACCATAGACATTCTGAAGAGATCTAGAATGTTAAACTGCAGATCCATGACCTCTCCAATGGAAACAAATCTTCATAAACTTAAGGAAGCAGCAACAGAATCTCAACCCTCAGATCTTACTCTATATAGGCAAATGATTGGGTCCCTAATGTATCTTGTAAATACGAGACCAGATATATGTTATGCAGTTAATGCCTTAAGTCAGTTTATGTATGAGTCTAAGGAGATCCACTTGATTGCAGTAAAACACATTATGAGATACTTACAAGGTACTCTAAACCTTGGTCTCAAATATGAGAAAGTTGATCTAGACCTACACGGATTTACAGACTCAGATTGGGCTAGATGTGTGACTAACAGGAAAAGCACTTCAAGGTGTTGCTTCAGTTTAGGCTCAGCCATGATATCCTGGATCAGCAGAAAGCAGTCTTCTGTGGCTCAGAGTTCCACCAAAGCCGAATACATTGCAGCTTCCATGGCTGCCCGAGAGGCAGTATGACTTAGGAAGTTGCTTGTGGGATTGTTTGGAGAGCCTATTAAACCTACTATCATACATTGTGACAATCAGAGCTGCATAAAACTTTCAGTAAATCCAGTATTCCATGACAGATCCAAGCATATTGAGATTCCATACCACTATGTGCGAGATATGGTAGACAAGAATGTGATCCAATTAGAATATGTTTGTACAGGAGATCAAACTGCAGATATTCTGACCAAACCTCTTTCTAGAGTGAAGGTTGATCACTTCAGAAAAGGTTTAGGTATGATAGAAAGGTAATTTGCTTTGTAATCTGTATTTACATATCAATAAGATGTTTAATGTGTAAACTTCTTTGTCATGTTAGGACATTTTGGATTCTATCTCGTGGAATCTGTTGTGACCATTTCACACATCGCCCCATTAGGATGGGGACCCCCTCTTGTTTTTTTTGGGTTTTGCTTTCCCTTAGCTAGGTTTTTTCTCTGCTTGCTAGGTGTTTTGAGTGAGTGAAGTGGTCGCCTGGGCTGGGTAGATTAGGGTTTCCTTCAAAGCCGAGTGAAGCCTGGTTTTAGGAAGTCATTTGTTGTCTGCCTTGAGCCCTAGGGTTGTTTTTGAGCTTTTACCTTTTAGGAGAATGAAGATGGATAGATTGGGTGAAAGAGATGAAAGGTCTCAGGTCAGGGTAGGTCAGAGTCCTGTTTTCCTCCAGGTCAGAGTCGATTAAGCAGAGTCAGTGGCCAAGGGGAGATTTAGGAGGCGATTTCAGGAACTGATGAGCAAATTCACTTGATGATGATTGAAGAAGTATTGAAAAGTTATATCCTATCCAAGAAAATGAGGTTTGAGGTATAAAATGAGCCAAAACCATGAAATTCGCTCCTGACCCTTCCAAAGGGCCCAAGGCGAAATTCATATTCCTCTGCTCTACCCCTTGTCTTGACCAAGTTTGAAACTTCTACTACTTGGGATGGAGGACTAGGATGCATTTTTGCCTTAGGAAGAAGGTTTGAGGCGACAAAATGATGGAAATTAGCCTGGAGAAGGATTTTCGCTCCTGACCCTTCCAAAGGGTCCAGGGAGAAATCCTCATCTAGCCCTCTGTTTTTGCCCAAGGCATTGGAAAGACCTTGTTTCAAGCTAAGTAAATGACAAGTAGACATAAGGATGATAAGGAGAGGTGAATTTAACCAAGCTTGAAGGTGATTTGAGTAGGAAAGAGGTGTGAAATCAACCTAAAACATGAATTTCGCTCCTGACTCTTCCAAAGGGTCCAGAGCAAAATTCTTGGAAGTCACCTTTTTTCTCCTTGTTTGCACCGGAAACCTTGATTCCTTGGACATGGTAAGGGCGAATTGACATATTCTAGCCCTAGGAAGCGATTGAAGATGTTTGAAAGTATGGTTTTTGACCTAAGGCATGGATTTCGCTCTTGACCCTTCCAAAGGGTCCAGAGAGAAATCCACTTTTCCTCGACTTTGCTCTTTGATATGACCAAAATTGTTGACTTTTGAGGCATAGTTGAGAAGGTTTTGATGCATGTTTGCCTTGGAAAGGAGGTTTAAGACTTTGAAATGATGAAAATCAACCTAGGAGGAGAATTTCGCTCCTAACCCTTCCAAAGGGTCTAGAGCGAAATCCTCCATTTAGCCTTCTTTTTGGCCTTAAGACCTAGTTTAACATTGCCTGGTGCCAGTTGGATGGTGGATTGTCTTGATTGCGATAGGAGGAAGTTGGATTGATCAAGTTTGAAGGAGAATGAGATGAAAGAGGGTGAGAAACTAGCCAAGAATAGGGATTTTGCTCCTGACCCTTCCAAAGGGTCTAGAGCGAAAATCCTTATAGACCTCAATTTCTTCTTTGTCTAGACCAAATTCTTAGTTTCTAAGGCATATTTGGAAGTGTTTGACATGTTTTTGCCTTAGGAAGTGACTAGAGGTGGAGGAGATGATCGATTTTAGCCTAAAAATTGAATTTCGCTCCTGACCCTTCTAAAGGGTCTAGAGCGAAATTCTTGAAAACACTCATCTTCTCCTTAGATAAGGTTAGGATCTTGGCATGGATGCAATGAGAGTGATGTATGTTTGCCTCCCAAAGAAGATTGGAGTTGGAAAAATGAACAATCAAGCCTAGAACATGATTTTCACTCCTGACCCTTCCAAAGGGTCCAGAGCGAAAATCTACCTAGACCTCATTTCCTTCCTCCTTTGATCAAATTTTTAGTATCCAAGGCATGTTAGAAGGAAGATGAACATGTTCTTGCCTCAGGGAATGTTTGAAACCAATAAAAGGTGGAGATTTTGTCCTAAAAAAGGAAATTTGCTCCTGATCCTTCCAAAGGGTCCAGGGCGAAATTTCACTAAACCACCTTTTTTCCCAATTTTATGCCAAGGCAAGTATGGATCAAGATGAATTGAGATGGGAGATGTCCCTAGGAATGACTTTAAGTTGCTAAGAAATTAGTGAATTTGAAGGGATTGAGCTAAACTAAGATTTTTGCTCCTGACCCTTCCAAAGGGTCCAGAGCAAAATTTCTAAAAATCACCTTTTTTCATTGCAGGTCAAGTCAAACTTTGGGTTTTTATAGCTTGGATGGGTGTGAGGAAGTGTGTCCTTGCCTTTTGAAGTTGATTGAGGTTGAGAGGATGGAGAAATAAGCTCAAAACAAGATTTTCGCTCCTGACCCTTCCAAAGTGTCCAGAGCGAAAAACCCTAAAACCATCTTTTTCTCCAAAATTTGTGTGAAGACAGGCCTAAACCAAGGTGAGAAAAGCTCTTTGGATTGCCTTTGAATGATTTTTGATCACCAAAAATGTGAATTTTGAGCGAAAGCAAGAATTTCGCTCCTGACCCTTCCAAAGGGTCTAGAGCAAAATTCTGGATAGGTCCTGTCCCTGGCTAGGTTTTTGAGCGAATTTTTCTTTTTAAGCCTTTTGAGGATCAAGCAAATGTTGCCAAGCTGGGCAATGGATTCAAATGAGGGGGTTTAGAGGAAACAAAGTGAAAGGAATGGAACTGAGTGAGAGAAGACAAACAAAACATGAATTTCGCTCCTGACCCTTCCAAAGGGTCCAGAGCAAAATTCCTCAAACTACCTATTTCCTCCTTGTGTCAAGTCAGGACTTTGATTCCTAGGGCATGGTTGAAATTGGAATGATGTTACTTTGCCCGGCAAAATGAGTTGAAGTGAAGGAGATGAAGAATCAAGCCTAAGACTTGAATTTCGCTCTTGACCCTTCCAAAGGGTCCAGAGCGAAATTCCTTAAGACACCCTTTTCCTTTCATTTTTATGCCAAGCTAAGCCTAGACCAAGGTGGGGGAAGTTTGGGGATGCCCTTAGAGATTGCCTTAGAGAGGATTGTGAATGAAAGAAGGGTAAGTTTTGACCTAAAGGATGAATTTCGCTCCTGACCCTTCCAAAGGGTCCAGAGCGAAATTCTCATAATCATCTAATTTACCCATGGTGGAAGCTAAAATAAATGGAATTTCTAGGCTTTGTTGAACTAAAACTAGCATATGCTCACCTCCAAGAGAAATTAGGAGTGAAAGAATGAGGCAATTGAGACCTAATCAAGGAAATCGCTCCTGACCCTTCCAAAGGGTCCAGGGCGAAATTCTTGGAAATGCCTATTCTTCACCTTGTTTGGACTAAGACGAAGGCAAGTTGCAAAGACATGATGACAAGAGCATGAAGTGGTGATAAATCAAGGTCGGGAAGGTGTTGATAGATGGAGTAAATGAACCTAGGTGAGAAATTCAAGCAAACCTCCTTGGGGTGATTTAAGCCTTCCTCATACCATGAGCATTCTAGTGCCTATGGAGAAAATGTGCCTTCATCAAACTTTGAGCAAACTCTAGCATCCACTAGGCTTACCTATATCCTCTCATTAAATTGCTAATCAAACCTCATTTGTGGGAGTAAGGCAAATTCGCATGATCTAGACACTTATAAAAATGAATGAATGAATTTCTTTCAAGCCTTAAAATAAAACATCCACACTTTGGCGCCCAAAACCTTTTTTAAGTCTTATTACTAAGTCGGCCTTGCGTTAAAGTGATTTTTTTTTTTTTTTTTTTACACATTTATCAAGTCGGCCTAGTAGTAAAATGATGGGAGCGCCCTATAAAGGAGAGGTGTATTTTGAATTTTTTAATCATTCATTCATTCTCTCCTATGCGAATTTGAAGAGCAGAATTGGAAGTGCGAATTTCAGCAGGTTTAGGCGAATTTCTTGCTTGAAGGCTGATTGAAGGCTGGCTGGATGCTAATTGAAGGCTAAGTCACCAAGGGAAGAATCTGAAATTCAGAATCAAAGACCTTTCATCCAGCAAATCTCCATTTTCCTTTATCCATTTTGATAGCTAAAAATCAAGGAAAAGGTATGTACAATTAGATTTTTGAAAGCATGTTGAAGATTTGATTTAATTTTCTATATCAATCCTTTGTGAGGTTAAGTCTTTCATAATCTGATTTAATTCATAAGTAATATCAATTTGAAAATTCATAATTCTAAGGGTTTATCACATTATTTTCAAATTGTGATCTATCATTTCCTTGAAAGGTCTAAAATCTCCTACCTTGAGATATTATGCTCAAACCTAACTTAAGCCTTTTGTGTAGGTGTCAAATGACGACCCCCAAGGCCAATGGATCCACTATCCGGTAGGCTCTCATCAAGGAAGATAAGAAGAACGATGATTTGGAGACCAGGATCGTGTCCAAATGGAGCAATATCGGAGACACCAATCTAGGAAACTTCAATGTGAAGAAGTTTCGAGAAGCACCCTACATCGGCAAGCCGTCACCTGTTGCCAAGAGGATAATTGAGAGTGGCATCATCAAGGCCATAGGATTTCCTCCTGCAGTCAAATGTCATGAACTGATGATTGAATGTGCCCGACATTATGATTCACATTCGAGGATGATTGTAGCCAAGGATGGAACTGTCTTAGCCTATCTCTCAGAAGAAGCTATAAGTGAAGCTTTTCATCTCCCGGAGCCAAGAGATATGATCTACAAGAGCTTAGAAGGAGCTAGGTCTATCTACGAAGATGATCCTGATACCTGTCTGAACTTCATCAACAAGAATTGGTTACTAAAGAGTAGGCCTCGCTTGAACAAAATACCTAATACGCCACACATAATTGATTTCCAGGAAGAATTCAAGGACTTGATAACCATGCTCAATTGGGTTACTGGTGCCTCTCAAGCCTTCTTCGACAAGTGGATGTTCTTCTTCATACAAGTGATCGTCCAAGGAAAAGGAATGGTCAATTGGCCTAGAATCATTAACAACAACCTAAACGTGCAGTTGAGGAGGCTAGCCCCTACTAAGACATTCCACATGAGTTCATATGTTATATATTCCTTAGTCAGAAGTTTTGAGTATGCAGGGCTACCACACAGAGGAGTTGTTGGGAGAGGACCCAGAGAGATAAGAGCATGTGATTCTTATGTTCAACTGCATCATCCGCTAAGGAATGACTACAAGCTAATCAATGACACCTTCACGATGTATATCACCAGGACATTGCAAGGAGAGATTCACCATCTATTGTCTACCAAGGCACAAGAACTCGTGAAGAAGCATGGTGCATGGTTCATTCAGTTTCCAAAATTCACCTACATCAGAGTCCATGGATGTCCTTCACCTCCCTATATGTTGCCAAGGTATCCAACGGACAGGATAATATTACGTGAGGTGACTAGACAGTTGGCAGCTTATGCTAGAGCATCAAGACATAAGCATGGAAATGGAATCCCCGTACCCATTCTACTAGGGAACTCAATTGAAGTGTGTCCTAATTCTCAAGCCGCAGAGGATGCAGAGAAGGAGTTATCTCTATATTCATTCACATCCTTTGCCTCAAGGGAGAATTTCGACCCACATGGTCACATGGAAGAGACAGTTGGGAAGAAATACAAGCATGAGTTCCAAGTAGAGGACTTCTGGATGAATATTCAGGATGATATAGAGGTGAAAAGAAAGATGCATTCTAGATTACCGTTGGATCTCATCAGGAAATGTAAGGTTTATAGAGTAGCTGATCAAGCTCAGGACAGTGGTAGATATCTCCAATCGTCCTATGAGAAGGAAGATAAAGAAGTGAAGATAGATTGGAATGAGCCAGAGGTTTCGGATCTAAGAGCATTAATGGCTCTTGTGTTGAATTGCACTCGCAGATGGGTGGACGTACAACATCAAAAATTGAAAGAGCAGAATGTAGCCATGACATTCACCTTGGAAACAAGAACAGAAGAAGGAGAAGCAAGTGTGAGTGAGAATGCTTCTCATTCCAAGGGATCAAAGAGAAAGGAAGGACCTGAGAAGAAAGAACCTTCCAAGAAGAAACAAAAAGTGAATCCTGATCGTCCACCAAGTACATCTTCTAGGCATGAAAAGGAAATAAGTCAAGGAGAAAATCAAAGACAGATAGTGTATGAAATTGATGAGTCTATGGAATCCATGGTGCAGAATGATAAACAAGGTAAAGGACAAACACCACAACATTCATCGAGTCAATCTCTCCAGGTTGGTGCTAATGAACAACAAGAAGAAAAGAATGATGATGAAGCAACATCTCCTTTCAGAGAAGATAGACCTCTACCTAAGGAAATACAAGTAAGGGAAAGAAAGTCTTCCATTCTAGATTGGCTAAAAGAAAGGTTGACAAGGGTAGTTGTGGTTGAAGAGGAAGAACAAGTATTCGACTTGGAAAGTCTCATAGGAAATTCCCATGAAGAGATCGAAAAGAAGAAGGCTACAAAAATGTCAAAGGTAATTAGAGATGATATGGGATCCCAGGAAGATACAGGTGGCCACACCAGTGGTGGACAAGTATGAGGATGAGATTCTAGCAGAGGAATATGATCTAGAGACATTTGATCTTGGTCCACTTACCTCCGAGCAGGCCATGGAAGAAGCAACTGATTCAGTGAGAGCACTTAATGACAAACTCAAAGAAGAAATGGAAAAGAATAAGAAGCTAGAAAGGGAGGTTAATGCTTGGAGGACTTATTTTAGTCGCCTCAGTCAACCATTAAGGCGACAAGATCCAACAGTATCACCTTTGCATGCACTTCCTCCCGAATCAATAAATGAGGCAGAAAAGATGAAGAACTTAGCCCAACTCATGAGTTCTTGGATTGATGAATCTTACAGGGTAGCCACTGAATTCGCGACAAGAATGATGAAGACAGTCCATTGGGCTATCCAAGTCCTTGAGATCATTCATAATCTATTGATAACTGTGGATGCATTCACTCAGACTAAAGACGTTGTCATCCCGGTCTTGCAAGTGATAAGAAGGACACCAAGACAGATTTTAGCACAAAAGAAAATAATGGATGGATGAACCCATAGCCTTCTGCAATGGTCAACTTTACTCCAGATGAAGGAAGTTCTTTTCGAAGACATCAATACCAGATGCAACCGAGTTGAAAGCACTATCCACCCTATTCAAGACAAAGTGTTTGATGTATTGTGTACGATCCTTGATAGAAGGATTGAGATTGAGACAGATGTGGATGTCCAAGAGTTGGAAGATGGGATCAAAATCATTTTTTGCAAGGAAGAGAGCATGGTCACAGAAAGGCAGCGAGATCAGATGTATGCTACTATGTTCCTGATCGAGAAAACAAAAGAGCTAGAGCCTGGATGGGAGACGACCCTTCTCACAGCTTTTGATCAAGTCCTCCACTTGGAAGAACGAATGAAGAATCTTCATGAGATTCCCATTGCTGAGATTGAGGGGATTACGTCCAGATTCATTGAATATACCAGAAAAGAACATAGGAAAGGGAACAAAATTCTAGATGAAAAGTTGTTATAAGATGATGTGGATTGATAATGCTTATCTAAATTGGGTCTTTTTTGTAACAAACCCTAATTAGGGTTTAGGTGTCAAAATCTCAACCATTGATCTTCTTTTGATCCAGGCCGTTCATTGTATTTGAGAGTGCTATATAAGCCCTCACTCATTTCATTTTAAAGAGTTAGAGAGTTAGAGTCAGAGAAAAGAAAATAAGTTTAATATTGTTAACGATAGAGAAATAAGTAGTGAAGAGAGAAAGATGAACAATTGTTGTTTTATTTGGCTATGAGATCAATGAAATATTGAAGTTATGGTGTTTTATTGCAATCCTTGTGGCTATTTTCATGGTTGTTTATCTTCTTGAATCACTCTTAGTAGAGATAGCATTTAAGTTTTAAGATTGAAGGACGAATGTTGTGCTTGATCTTTGGTAAAACTCATAATCCAAACCACTAGCTCCTTACTGATTGTAAGTACGCCCTGTGTGGTCAACTGGAAATATTAAGATTGTTAAGAGTTCAATCATTATTGGACATATTGATATGTATCTTAGTGATAGTATCTATCCCATTGATGATTTGAAAATCATTGAATCCCCTTAGAAGATCGCACCAATTCCAGTGGAGTTGTAATTTTTTGGCAATATTGAAATTGGTAGAGTTTTATCAAGACCAGTCCTCATTGAGTCATTCTTAGGATTAGTTTAGTCTCACATCCTTAAAACCATTATCTTTTGCCCCCATTTTGAAATATCAGTTAGTATTAGGAGAATCCAGTTCCTCATCGAAAAGTAGTTGCACGAACAAGCTTTCCTTGAAAGTACGTAAGGCCCCTTGTAAAACAGCAAACACAACGACCACTGGTGCTTATCCACGAGTAGAGATCCTACATAACAGAACCTTGAAGTTCCTCTGATTGATGCTTCTATGATATCTTCAGCATTCGGGAACTTTACTCAACAGAGGATAAGATACCTCTGGGTATTTTATTTTGTGTTTGGTCGTGTACAAAAGACACATCAATAGGTTCATATCTAAGAGGTGACGATCTCTCAAGATGATGAACACTTGTATGTAGACATTATAAGGTGACGATCTTATGATGTTCAAACCAGTTATCATGTTGGATCTCTGGTATGCCATGGATGTGCCATGATTGTGTTGTGGTAAAACATTTGTATAAGATGTTAGTGCACATACCACAACTTGGATAAGATGAGAATTTAATCATCCTCATATGTTTATCCTTGAGTATTGCATGTTTAGGCGATACTGATATCACATGCTTAGGTGATATCTTGTCATCACAAGATTGATGTGATGAACATTTGCATTATATGTTTAGGTGATGTTTCATGTCATGTGATTAGGTGATATGATTTTCTGAAGAGTCAGATTATGTAATGAATACTAACCATCATTTGAATTGTGATGCTTGATATGTTGTTTTTCATTTATCTTACCTAGCTAAGAGGGAGTGTTAAGGCATAATAGCCTCGGTAAGATAAATGATTGAATGAGAGATAAATGAAGTCTCTCATTCAATCGTCTATCCTATCGATAAACTATGATGAAGACTTCAAGCTATTGTTCCTTCACTTGATGATCATTCTTCATTTATATATCCTTGCAAAGTTCGATTAATGCTCAAATCATCGGTTAGCACAGAATACCGATTAATATCAGTTAACATATGAACACCGATTGTTATTGGGCTTAACCAATGCACTCCGATTAATATCGGTTAACATATTGTTATCGGGCTTAACCAATGCACTCTGAGTAAATCGGCCAATATATTAATTGTGAAACATTAATTGCTATCTGACGTAACTAATACATACCGATTAGTATCGGCTGTCTTGCATATGATAGACACGCCGATTAAGTATTGGGTGGTTGTTAAGTGATATACACCGATTGGTAAATACTACGATAACTCAAAAGGTGCGATCAAGTAATGTCTTGATCGGTCATGTCTAATAGACATGACCGGTCAAGGCATTGCTTGATCCCCCTTGCTTACATATATATATCAAACGGCATTTGTGAGAAGGATATTGAAATCGATAAATACTCCTCTCATCTGCAACATACAAGACGATAATCAGATCTATCATATTAAAGATATAACACATATTTTGAAAGAAAAGATAACCTTGAATATAACTTGCATCTTGAATTGAAAATTGAATAACATTTACACTTTGTACCTTTATTGTTGCTCCAAATACCTTCATACTGACGTGGTTGTCCCCTTCCTCCATGAAAGCTTCTCTCTTGTGAAATTTCATCATGGAAAGATAAAAAACCCTTCTCAATCTTTATGTCTATCTGTAGTAGAAATAGATTTTGAAAATACATCAATATGATATGTCAAGTATGCTAAGGAACAACCTGCATGTCAGTGTAGTTTTCAAATTCTCGCCTAGACAAACAGTCAAAAATTTGAGTATAACTTTTTCGTTTGATGATGGATTGATGTGATTCCAATTGGAGATAAAAGTAGATTAAGTTTTGTATCTCCAATAGAAATAGGTCTTTAAGAAAAGAATAATTGATTGGTAGAATGTGCCAATAAACAACCGGGAAATGTGAGTTTTAGCAGTGCAGATTTAGGTTAGGCAGTCAGTATTTTGGGCATAACTTTCTCATATGATATTGGAATTGAGTGTTTCAAATTGTGTTGTAAGCTAGATTCATAGGAGAACATTCCTTAGAAACAGGTTCTAGAGATTCAACAATTTGGTCATCCAAAAATTGACTATCCTAACTCTGTCCCTGAGTTTCTTGTGTGACATCTAGTGGGTATTTTGGCTACATCTTTTTCATTTGATGATGGATTGACGTGAATCCAATTGCAGATAAAAGTATATTCAATGTTTTATCTCCAATAGAAAGAGGTTTTGAATAAAAGAAGAATTGATTGGTAGAATGTGCCAATGAACATCCGGAAAATGTGAGTTTTAGCAGTGCAGATTTAGGATGGGCAGTCAGTATTTTGCAACATAACTTTCTCATACGATATCGGAATTGAGTGATTCAAATTGAGTTGTAAACTAGATCCATAGGAGAATATTATTTAGAAACAGGTTGTAGAGATTCAACAATTTGGTCTTCCAAAAATTAATTGTCCTAATTCTGTCCCTGAGCTTCTTGTGTGACACCTAGTGGGTATTTTGGTCACATCTTTTTCGATTGGTATCCAAACTGAAAAATTCAAATTGGGTTATAAACTATATTTTGAGGGCTTCATTTGACAGAAACATGTTTTAAAAATGTGTCCATATGGCCCCCAAAAATAGGATTTCCCTGACTGTTTTTAGTGAAGTCAATGTACCAAAATACCATAAGAGTCTCCTAATGATCACTGTGTATTACAGGATGAGATCATGTTACTCATCTTGCCTTTGCTTTGGTTTTCATATTTATTGTTAAGATTGCAATCTTGAAACTCCCTACTCTCCAAACAGTGCCAAACATTAATGGTCTTGCATTAATTGCTTGGGACTCTGTAGGACTATTCTTTCTGATCTGTTTTGATTGTATTTTGAACCCTTGATAGTAATCATGTCCTTCTTTTCTCTGTCTTTGGCTTTCAAGACTGTCTTCTGCATATGGGGACTCTTTCTTATGTCACTAATGACTGTCCTTTCATTTTAAAGTGTTCTTTGCTAGGCTCCTTGTAGCCACAACAATGCCTTTAATAATATGAACATTTCCTGATTTTGATTGCAACCCTGTTAATGGAGTCTTTTTCTAGCAATGGCATAATTGTTGCTTGTGGAATCTATCCTTCGAATCTCATTGTCCTTTTGGCTGGAAACATGCTCTTGATCTGTGACCTTGAAGAGCAAAGTCATAAATTGTCTTTTCATTCTCAGACCTTATTCTTTCTCTATTTGTCTTGAAAACCTCCCTTCTCTTAATACCTTTGACATCCATAGCTTATAAGGGTTTGTCTTGGCTCTTGGGCTATTTTGTAAATATGATATCTCAGGTTATGGACTGTCAATAGTGAGTGTTTTTTCATGAATTTTCTTAAACATCAACCTGTTGTGATGCATTCACACATCTCCCCATTGCAAATGGGGACCCCTACTTTTTGCTTTCTAGGATAGTTTTCTTTGCTTGGTTGTTTGGGTTTGTGCTTTTAATCTTTGCATTAAGGGGTTGCCAGAGAGCTCATTAGGATAGGATGGTCTGCTTGAGTTGAAGTGGGTCAGTAGGTGGTCTAGGTTAGGGTCTCTGTTGAAAGCTTTCTCTTGGTTAGGCCTGGGACTTGTTTCTAGGGTTGAGTCTTGATTGAGTTTGAGGAAGTCATCGTATCATGCTAGGAGTCTAGCCTTGCCTTTTGAGACCTATGTCATTGAGTCAAGTCAAGGATGTGAATGAAGGTGTGAGTCATTTGAGTCAGAGTGTTGTCAGGACTTCCCCTCTTGCCTTTCAATCAAGCTAAACTCTTGCTTCAAAGCATCAACTAAGGAGAAATGAACTTAGATCTGACCTTGGACATTAATCTGAGCAAATTTTGATCATAAACCATGAGGAATTTGGGCAAAATACCAAATTCGCTCCTAACCCTTCCAAAGGTACAGGAGCGAATTCTTCAAATAAGAATTTCTTCCCCAAATTTGGATAGATGACTTCATTGTTAGGCCTTGTTTGATGCAAAATTCACTCATTCCCACTATGGAGGAACAAGACCATGAGAGCTAGACTTGAAAATTTGAGAGAGAGTTGAGAATTTGAGTCTAAAAGGTCAAATTCGCTCCTGACCCTTCCAAGGGTATAGGAGCGAAATCTCCCAAGACTCCCCTCTTGACTCCTATTTTGGGAGAAAATCTCACTTTGTGGCTTCAATTAGAGGAAGATCAACTTGAATTCACCTTTTAAAACGAATTTGAACACACTTAGACTTGAAGATTTGATGAGGAAGAGGGGAATTTGAGCCAAAAAGTCAAATTTGCTCCTGACCCCTCTAAAGGTACAGGAGCGAATTTCCCTAAGACCCCTTTCTTGCCACTTTACTTGGATCCAAACTCACGCTTCTAAGGTTTGATTGGAGGCGAAATGATCTATCCGTGCCCTTGAAACAAGATGAAACAAAGTTGAAAGATTAAGAAGTTTAGAATTTGAGCAATATTGTCAAATTCGCTCTTGACCCATCCAAAGGTACAAGAGCAAATTTCCCTAAGATCCTCCCTTGCACCTAGTTTGGACCATAAATCTTGCCCCCATGACATAAATGAAATAATGTTAATGCTTTGAAAGTGAATTGAAGAAGTTAAATGCACTTGGAACATGAAGAAATTGAGAATTTGAGGCTTAAAGGTCAAATTTGCTCTTGACCCTTCCAAAGGGTCCAGAGTGAGTTTTCTCAAAGGGTCATGTACCTTCCAAAGGTACCAAAGCGAAATTCTTGAGTAGACCTAACTCTTCACCAAAGTCATTGAATGGTTGTCATTTTGAGCAATAGTAAGAGCAAATTGACTTGAGCATGGCAAGAAAAGGATTCAAAAGTCAAGTATAAGATAAAGCTAAGTGAAAAGAAGTGTGAATTGACCCTAAAGGAGCAAATTCGCTCTTGACACTTCCAAAGGGTCCAGAGCGAATTTTCTGAAAAGGTCATGTACCTTCCAAAGGTACTCAAGCAAAGTCTCTTCTAGGCCTTCCTAAGGGTCAAAATGATGATATCTTCATATGAAAGAATTGGAATCTAAGGCTAAAATGATGAAAAGAAGGCAATAAGTGAATTTAGCCAGTAAAGAAGCTAATTCGCTCATGTACCTCTCAAAGGGTCTAGAGCGAATTCCTCTTGAGGTTTGTATTGTGCCCAAGGTTCCAAGCGAAATCCTTCTTTTAGGCCTTTTTGGGGGTTGAATAAATGATGTCTTCAGGAGAGAGGGATTGAAAGGTGAAGATCAATGCAAATTGAAGTAAGATGAGTGTATGAATTGAGCCAAGAGGCTGATTCGCTCATGTACCTCTCAGAGGGACAGGAGTGAATTACACTAGAGGTCATGTACCTTCGAAGGGTACACAAGTGAATTTGCCAAGAGTTGCTCCTTGACCCCAAAATTTGGGCAAGGAAACCTTTAAGATGCCTTCTTAGCATGCCTCAAGGCTAGAGCAACGTGGATAAAGGTAAAGTGAGAGCGTTTGATTCAAGTCCAAGCCTAATCCCTCTAATTTGCTCGTGTCCCTTCCAAAGGGACAGGAGCGAATTACCAAAGAAGACTATGTACCTTGTCAAGGCACCCAAGCGAAACCTACTCTTAAGCCTTTTGGAGGTCAAAAATGATGATGCCTTCACATGAGAAGGATTCAATCTAAGGCTATAATGACAAGGAGAGGGTAATGACTAGATTAAGCCAGGAGAATAAACATGCTCTTTCCTCCCAACTTCAAGCAAAATTGATTTAAGTATTTTCTTATTGATGGTTTGAAGTGAGAAATATCATGTATACTTAATCATCTTTTGTTTGTTTTGCAGATCAACAAGATCTAGTTGGAGGGAGATTAGGCCAGGACGAGGAGGACCTCTTCAAGCTTCATCTTCATTAAGGACGCCTCAAATGCATGGAAGAAAAATCAAGATCACAAGATATCAGAGGAAGGATCTTACAAGCACTTCAAAGAGAGATGAGCTTCCAGAGAAGAAGGAATGACTTGACCGTGAAGAAGCCTTCATCAAGCACGAGAGGGTCAAGAAAAGGTACACCATTCATCAAGTATACTAAGGATGAAGGAGGATCAACCAAGGTCAGTGCAAGGGTACGTTGAAGAAGCAGATAGTTTCAAAAGAGTTAATCAAAGTTAGCTTCTCATCATCATCATATTGAATATCAAGAGATACAACATTCCTTGACTAAGCAAATGCCAAACAAGGTGGCATCCTAGTCACTATTCCTCCAATCAGAAGGGTCCACATTAGCATGTCCAGATTCGATGAATCACGCTTATGCATGAAGGCACAAACTCCAATGTACCTATCCCGGTTTCCTATTGGTTCACAAACATTGAATGTAATTTTCTCATTGGCTAAAGGAGTTTGTTGTAACAAACCCTAATTAGGGTTTTCATCTTGTAATCCTAGCCATTGATTGTAAATCAATCCGAGCCATTGAAATATAAAGAGCTCTCTACATAAGGCTTTGGCTCTTCATTTGTAAGGGGTTAATAGTGAATAGTTTGTGAATAGGATAGAAGAATAGAAGCTTAGATAGTAATTAGAATAGAGTAGGAAGAGAAGGCAAGAAATTGTTGCCTTGGTTGTAAAAGACTCCATTTTCATTGAAGATATGGTGAAATATGTCGTTTCTTTGCAATGTGCATGGTTTCTTGTGGAATCTTCATATTAAATGGTAAATGATTAGATTGAATGGAGAAAGTTGTTGAATGCACTCGTGTGGAATCTGCCTAGTCCATACCACTAGCCTCTTACTAATTGTAAGTGCACCTTGCGTGGTCAACTGGTATTGAATGAGCTTAACTTCAAATTGTTATGCCTCCATTGTTTATGCATTAACTTGAATGGTGATCAGTGTTTGATGGTGATGATTTGAACATCTTCAAAATTTCCTTAGAAGATTGGACTGAGTTGGTGTCGAATTGTTCAGTTTGATGGTGAGACCTAGCCCAGTAGGACTCCACCTAGTCGTTCATCTATATTCTTACATTCTAGATCCTAGAATAGATTCTCTAAACCCTATGCTTTCGATATTTCTTTATCTCCCAGTGAGTAGTTAGGACTCAAGTTCCAACTAATCAAGCGTTCAGGCAATCAAATGTAAGTCCCTTTGTGAATCCAGCATAATCACATCAGGCCAAATTGAGTTTCTCCACACGTAGAGATCCTACATACCAGAACCTTGGAGTTATTTCGATTGATCCTTAGGAAAATCTTCAGCATTCGAATAACTTTGTTCAAGAGAAGATAAGATACCTTGGTATTTTATTCTATGTTCGCATGTGCATGAAAATCACATCAACACAACCCCATATCATAGTCCTGATAGCCTTTAATTCATTGTTCTTTTGCATTCCATGTGAGATGCTATTAAGAACTAACATTTAGTGATCTCATGATCACCACCAAATTGATATGATTGCTAAGAAAGAGGTCTCTTAAGTGTTGTCTAGTCTGTCTTCTGTGATGGCCTTCATGGTTTACCCCTAGTCACCTTGAATGTTAGTGTAAAGCGGAAAATCGCGATCGAACCCTAGTTGTTCTCCCCTCTTCCAACTCCGAGGAGAGAGAAGGGAGGTTCGCTAGGATTCGATGGTTTTCACTTAGGGGAGAGACTTTACATTCAAAAGAGGGGTTGAAACCCACTAGATCCAATCCCACGCAATGCAAGATTGGATGCTAAATGTGTTTCAAGGGTTAAGACAGCTAGGCTACCCTCTTTTGTAAAGAATGTTGATAGAAGAATTAAACTAAGCATGCATAGAAAGTGACAAAGATTTGCTTATAAACTGAGTTCGGATTATAGGATGAAGCTGCGGACCTGGAATTAGCAGTAAAATGTCGATACGGCGCTGTCCTGCAAATTTGAGCAAAAGTTGTCGGGACGATGGCGCCCGGCGCCACGGTCCTCCGAAAAATCCGCGAAACGAAGGGGGATCTGTTCGTCTTTGCACAAGGATTCCAGATCTTCAATTTCAGCCGCGTACCTGCAACCTACACACAGAAAAGCGAAGACGATTGGGGGGTTAGGGATTAGGGGTTTGCCTTTAGGTCAAACCCCGGTTTTGGAATTAACCAAGAAATGAGCAAGAGCTGTAAATGTAAATGTATGTAAAGCAAGTACTAATACCTTGTTCTAAGGATGTTTGTATCCTTATGTGCGAAGGTTTAGATGTTGTATGTAACATGTAGTATGTGATATGTGATCTCCTCTTCAATGGTTGAATCCTTGCCTTGAATGCAACACTTAGCCTTGAATGGAGACTTAGAAGGAATGCTTGAATGCTTGAATGCTTGAATGTTTGAATGTTTGAATCTTTGAATCTTTGAAATCTTGCTTTCGCCTTTTTTCCATCTATCCAAATGAAAGAGGAAAATGTAGTTTATATACTTGTCATTTAGGGCTGATAGACTGATTTTCCCGACCTTAGGCCGACCAGGAAAGTTTATTTTCCAAATTGCAAACAAAAAGACCCGAGCCCCTTAGGAGACCGGGCCCAAAATAGGACCCAGGGACCAGGGCGCTGGGCGCCCTAGTCCTGAGGGACCAGGGCACTGGGCGCTCTGGTCCCACCTCCCGGGACAGCAGGGTGCAAGGAGGTTCAGGCCAGGGTGCTTGAAAAATGCAGTTTTCAGTGTCGTGAGCAAGTTTCAGGGTCTCCATTCAGGTTGCGTGTTGCGTCGCCATCGTGAAGACCAAAATGCAGTTGAAATTGCAAGTGTCGCAATTTTAGGACGCTACATTTAGCCCCCACTTTAGCGCGAGTATGTATGCTCATACTTCCGGTAAAGTACAAGGAAACAACAGTGAAAGACTTTCACCACGTCAAGGAGGCAAGATACACCAAGCCCCCAGTGGACTAAGGATCTTACGACTTCGATTGACAAAGTAAAAGGGAAGATCACGTGGGAGAACCATGACTGTCAGTAGTAAGGTTCCCTCACTATGAGTCATGCAAAAGAAATACCAAAAATTTTCAAGGCGAAGCTAAGTTTGCCAAGAAATTTTCAAGTATCTCGAAAGGATAGACAGGGTGTATGCCCCCCTACATTAAAGCGATCACACACGCCTCAACGGGGGTGATTGTTTTAACGTAGTGATACACATAAGAAATAAGAAAGGAAAGGAGCACGTTATCACAAAGATTTAGCCCCCAAGTGTGAGATAAACCCAAGGATAATAGACACAAAACACAAAGCACAAGGTGACTTCGCTTTCCTCGGGGTCAGTATGCTGTATGATAATTCATGTATATCATATGTATGTATGCATAATTGTTCTTCATTCCCCAATCAAGGAAGGTCACCTAGAAGAAGGGAACACATGTGTCTTTTGAGTCAACATGAGAGAGATCAAGAGATCTCAATGCTTTGCATCGTCATCAAGTAGACAACACTAAGGACAACAAATAGAAGAATGAGAGTACACATAGAAGAAGTGACAAAAGAGAGGAGGAGAGAATCTGCTATGCTAATGTAACTAGTCTAGCACGTCATCTACCCCCCGATCTTGCTGATCAATGTTTCGGGAAGGCAGGGAACACGCTAGAGGAGGAACATCCAACACAGCAGATGGAGCTATCACAAGATCCAAACAAGGGCTATGTTCATGTCCCGAGCCACATTGTTCTTGTCTAGGAGCTAGGATAAGTGCTTTAGAAAATTCATTAGATAAATGGTTATCAACATCAACAAGTTCATATTCACTATCAGAAGCAAGAGGAGTAACATTTTCATCATGAATAACATTTTCATCTATATCATCATCAAGATTTATAAAAATAGGATCTTTAACTCGCACAGGATCAAGACCATCATGCATCTTATGTTTAGGAGATTTAGGCTCAATGTCCGGCTGAGGAGAAAATGGAATAATGCTTGTTGAAGGTGTTTTTGGGGATTGCAAAGTTTGAGCTCTAAGACGACGCTTTTGTCGACGTTCGCGTGCAGAACGATTTCGTCTAGTCTTAGTAGGAAGTGAAGAAGATTGAGGAGGAGGAATGTTCTCATCCCTATCACTTGGGTGTTTAGGTTGTGGTCTCTTAGGCTGGATAATAGGAGAAGGAGAAGGTCTCTTCTCTCTATAAAAAGAAGGAGGAGGAACTGCTCCATATAAAGGAGGAATATTTGGTTTAGGGAGAAGACCAAGTCCATCATGACGAGGAGGTATAGGTCTACTCTTAGGAAGTTTATTAGGCATAGACATAGTCACATCCATAGGGATGGGTTGGGAATCTTCTTGAGGAAAGACATTAGTTTTATCTTTCAAAGGAAGAACTTCCTTCTCAAGAATGATAGGAATGTCAAGTTTAGGTGTTCTAGGTTCACTTAGAGATAAGATCATATCTGTTTTCCACTTTTGATAAGATTTGAAAAGATGATCACTTCGCGGAGGAAGAGATTGGAATTGTTTAGGCCAAAAGTAATCAATAGGAACGCTAGAATTTCTTTCAGCAGGTTTAAAGAGACTATGATTGACAGTAACAATTTCACCATTATGGGGAAATTTCAAACACTTATGAATAGGAGAAGCAATAGCTTTCATGGAAGATAGCCAAGGATAGCCAAGCTTCACACGAAATTGTTCGGAAGATGGAATAATAGCAAAGTTCACATCAAGAGATTTGTTATGGACCTCAATAGGCAATGTAATAGAACCAATTGTAGGAGAAGAAAATGCATCAAATAGTTTCACAATCACATCTGTTTTGTCATAGATCACTTGATTCAATTGCAAAGTAAAAAGAAATTCTTCAGTAATAACATTAACCATGCACGAAGGATCAATAAGCACTCCACGGCAAGGTGTATTCTTGACTTTTGCAACTATGTATAAAGGACCATCAGGTGCCCTAATGGTTTCATTGGAATCAAATGTGATGGAAGGTTCTTTAGGGATTTCTTGCTGCTCTACAAAGTTAATCACATTTGGAGTCACAGACACAAGACCATCAGATGAGAGAGAGGAATCATTAGCCTCAATTGCATTAGAGGTATGAGAAGGCAATGGATCAGTGAAAATCTGAAGATTTTGGTTAGGAGGAGCTACAGATGTGTTGCCTTTATCATTCACTCCAGAAACAGAAATAGTATTATTATCAATCAAATCTTGAATTTTACCCTTTAAAGAAAAACATTTTTCAGTATCATGCCCAGGCTGACGATGAAATTGACAAAAGGCTTTGTTATCAAAATAAGGTGAAGTAATCTTTGCAGGATCAATTTGTCTTATAGGAGGAAGAGTAAGCACATTTTGTTCCAATAACTTATTCATAATACTATGCAATGATTCATTCAAAGGAGTATACTTTCTTTCTTTCTTGAAAAACTTAGAAATAGGAGGCACACCTGATGCTGCATTCACATTGTTGTTGATGATGTTTTCATTGAATTTGATGGAATCTCTGTTCGGTTTAAACTTCCCAAATGGTTGTTGACTGCTATCACCCTTATCACTCGGAGCCATAGGATGTGATTGTTCCATTTGACTCACGGTCAGTTGATAATTGTGAAGAGTTGCACACAACTGTTGGAAAGAAGTAAACTCAGAAAACAGAAGTTTGTCTCGAATATCTTTTTGTAAATTAGAAATAAAAATTCTTTGAATATCATTGTCAGGCATTGGAAAAGAAATTTGAGCATTCAAATGCTTATATCTACTAATGAAATCAGTCACTTTTTCTTTAACACCTTGTTTACAATGCATTAAATCAATCAAAGTAACCTTAGGACTTATATTGTTTTGAAATTGTTGAATGAAAGCATTTGCAAGTTGTTCGAAAGAAGTAATAGAATAGGAAGGCAACGAGCAATACCATTGTAGGGCTTTGTCTCTTAATGTTCTAGTAAACAGTTTTGCAAGCAACCTTTGGCCATAAGCAAAATCAGTACAAATTGTTTGAAAAGTCTTAACATGTGTTAGAGGATCACCCTTACCATTATAAAGCTCCAAATGCGGAATTTCAACATGTTTAGGAGGGATAGCTCGAACAATGTCAAGAGAAAGTGGGCTCGCAACATCAAATGTGGGCACACTAAACTTAGATTGATTCATAGAGGCAATTTGTTGCTGTAAAGAAGAGACAGTTTGTGCTAGATTGTTAATGGTCGCTTCAGTCGAAGAGTTCATATTGGATGTGTTAGATTGAGATGGAGGTGTTATGTTATTGAAAGAAGGCAAAGAGTAAGGTGGTGGGACTCTATGATAATTAGTCATAGGAGATGATTGGACAGGAGGAACACTACAAGGAGGGATGGAATGGTTAAACGAATTGCCCCCTTGCATCATGTTCATTTGTGAAGATGTAATAGGAACACTCATTGAAGGAATGAATGAAGAAGTCGGATTTAATGAAGGAAGAGGGTTAATTGAAGAAGAAGGGTTGCCCCCATGACTGGTGATCATAGGAGGAATGTCTTGTGTAGAAGTAGCCATTATGTTTGATGTAAAGGTAGGTATACTAGCAATAGGAGTCATCAAAGGGATAGAATGATTGACTTGAGTAGGAGGTTGTGTATAACCCAAATTTTCAGCACAACTCTTCATAGGCATCACATTCGAATCCACGATGTGTGCAATACCACGCAAAATATCAATTCCATTCTTATCACTTTGAAGCATACGTTTTAGACCCTCAATTAAAGGAAGAGCTTGACTATCAGGGTATTCTTGAGACATCCATTGTCGAAAATCGTCAAATTGGTTATCCAATTTCGAAAGTTGTTCTTCAGAAACCTCATGGAGAGCTTCTTCATCATTAAGAGGATTAGAGGAATTACCCATGTCCTCGTTAAAAAGGCTATTCAAATTAGGTTCCATCTCCTTAGTAGTTAAACTTCGGAAAGACTTAATTCTACGGCTTCGTCTAACGGGAATAGTGTAAGTAGGGCTTATTGTTGTAAAACTCATGCACTAGAAAGAGAGAGAAGATTTTGAATTTAGAGGTAGCAATTTTCAGTAAAATCAGCCAATCTTCTGGATTTAAGCTGTTAAATGCAATCACGACAGTCTCCCGAAATTTCGGAAAAAATGTCCGGGACTGTGGCGCTCGAAGTGCAACACGGTCCTTGCAACTTTTTTCAAAATTTGCAGGGATGAAAGGTATGATGATTTTAGAGCTAATCTGAAAAAATTGAGTGATTTTACGATCTGTAGATAGGCCAAATTAAAGTTGCAATCTCAAAATTGAACCCTACCCAGATTGTCGAAAAATGCAAAATTTGAATTTTGAAAAAGAGAGGGAAACTGAAATTTTGAATTTTATGATTTTAGAGGGAATGTCAAGAGCAATGCAAATTTTGAAATTCAAAAATTGACTCAATTTCACGCAAAATTCAATTTTGAAAGCGGAAATCAAAGTTGTTGTAATTAAGCACTTAATTTCAAAAGTCACAAATTGTAAGAATTTGAATAAAGCACTGAAATTTCGAATGAATGCAAACACACTTTTCAGATTTAGGACAGTAAGAACACAATTTTGACACAAAATTTCAATTTCAATGATTTTTAAATGTTTAGAAGCCTTAATCCAAGCAATCACAAGACCAACTTTGACTGTAATTTTGAAGGTGTTATAATTGATAAAATCAGCCAAAATTTTGGATTTTAGCAGGAAAATACAGTAAGATCTCGCTCCCGAAATTTCGGAAAAAATGTCGGGGACGATGGCGCTCGGCGCCACGGTCCTCGCAACTTTTTTCCAAATTTTCAGGGATGAAAGATGTTGTGATTTTATTGCGGAATCCAAAGTTACAGCTGATTTGGAGATGTTTTGATCAGTGAAATTGTCGGACAAAGGTTGAATCAAGAGGGTTTCAAAAATTAGGGTTTTGACACTTAACCACTTAATTTTCAAAATTAAAGCATAGATATGAATTGATAATTTGTAATAGAAGGACAGATCTGAAACAAGCATTAACATTTAGACATTTCGCAAGCTTAATTACTAAAAAGAAATTTTAGGGTTTTAACGCAATCACCTCTAAAATTTTGCAAAAGATCAAACATGGAAATGTAATCAATTTTTTCAGATCTAAGCATGAAAAATCAGAAAGGATGTTCACGTCGGGTTCACCAAAATGTAAAGCGGAAAATCGCGATCGAACCCTAGTTGTTCTCCCCTCTTCCAACTCCGAGGAGAGAGAAGGGAGGTTCGCTAGGATTCGATGGTTTTCACTTAGGGGAGAGACTTTACATTCAAAAGAGGGGTTGAAACCCACTAGATCCAATCCCACGCAATGCAAGATTGGATGCTAAATGTGTTTCAAGGGTTAAGACAGCTAGGCTACCCTCTTTTGTAAAGAATGTTGATAGAAGAATTAAACTAAGCATGCATAGAAAGTGACAAAGATTTGCTTATAAACTGAGTTCGGATTATAGGATGAAGCTGCGGACCTGGAATTAGCAGTAAAATGTCGATACGGCGCTGTCCTGCAAATTTGAGCAAAAGTTGTCGGGACGATGGCGCCCGGCGCCACGGTCCTCCGAAAAATCCGCGAAACGAAGGGGGATCTGTTCGTCTCTGCACAAGGATTCCAGATCTTCAATTTCAGCCGCGTACCTGCAACCTACACACAGAAAAGCGAAGACGATTGGGGGGTTAGGGATTAGGGGTTTGCCTTTAGGTCAAACCCCGGTTTTGGAATTAACCAAGAAATGAGCAAGAGCTGTAAATGTAAATGTATGTAAAGCAAGTACTAATACCTTGTTCTAAGGATGTTTGTATCCTTATGTGCGAAGGTTTAGATGTTGTACGTAACATGTAGTATGTGATATGTGATCTCCTCTTCAATGGTTGAATCCTTGCCGTGAATGCAACACTTAGCTTTGAATGGAGACTTAGAAGGAATGCTTGAATGCTTGAATGCTTGAATGTTTGAATGTTTGAATGTTTGAATCTTTGAAATCTTGCTTTCGCCTTTTTTCCATCTATCCAAATGAAAGAGGAAAATGTAGTTTATATACTTGTCATTTAGGGCTAATAGACTGATTTTCCCGACCTTAGGCCGACCAGGAAAGTTTATTTTCCAAATTGCAAACAAAAAGACCCGAGCCCCTTAGGAGACCGGGCCCAAAATAGGACCTAGGGACCAGGGCGCTGGGCGCCATGGTCCTGGGGACCAGGGCGCTGGGCGCCCTAGTCCTGAGGGACCAGGGCACTGGGCGCTCTGGTCCCACCTCCCAGGACAGCAGGGTGCAAGGAGGTTCAGGCCAGGGTGCTTGAAAAATGCAGTTTTCAGTGTCGTGAGCAAGTTTCAGGGTCTCCATTCAGGTTGCGTGTTGCGTCGCCATCGTGAAGACCAAAATGCAGTCGAAATTGCAAGTGTCGCAATTTTAGGACGCTACAGTTAGATTCCTGAGGCTACAAATTATCTATGTTTCTGTCTTTTCTTTCTTTTTGGACTATACATGTCATCTATAGGTCTGTCCCTTGTTTTGCTCTTGTTTACTGCACAAAACATTATGTCTTTTCACAAAGAACCTTCTTTACTGTCTTTTGTTCACTGTTATGACAGACCTTGCCATCTTTCCCTTGCATTTATGAACTTTGACAATCTTTATCTTGACCTCCATTATACAGTTGCAAACCATTTATGCATGTGATGGTCTTCTTCCCATTGTTAGGACAGTCTAGAGACAAGACAAGTGATCAGTGATTGTATTGTTTACTTGCTAAGTTTGCAACAATGTCTTTTCATTCATTACCTTTCCTTAAGTTTTGTTCTTTTCTTTGCACATGGACTTGTATTCATCATTGATCTTTGTTGTCCTTTGAACTATCATCTCTTTGTTTCAGGCCTGCTCTTGACTGTCATAAGGAGGACTGGAGATTTAATAGAATGTTATTTCATTAATTGTCACCTTAAAGAAATGTTTGTAAATCTTACAATTATGTCCTTTTTCTGAGATCAACTATATTCTCTGTTATATCTCTGGAACAATGCTTGTGCATTGGCTTTCTTTCACCAAGAATATTATCTTATGACTATTATCGAATGTCTCTGTTTGACCACTGTACTGGTCTGCACCAAAGGCTTGCTCTTTGCTTCTCTCTTTCATACTTATCCTGCCAGTTTTCTCATTTATCGTTGTACCTTTATTTTTCTATTACTTATTGCATTAAGTCCATTCATAATGATTGCCCTTGGACTCTATGGCTAGTTGTCTATGCCTTCCATACTGTTGCTACAATGCCTTTAGATGGTAACAAATCTCAACATGTCATTTTTTCTATCCTATCTCTTGCCATTTCAAGGACCTTTTTCACGGTCCATAGGACTGCCAATTGTCTTCAAGCTCTGTATCAAAGGTATGAGGATCTGCTCTTTCTCAATGACAGTGTCTTGTGAAGAGTGTGATTTCATCTTGTGCTTGTGACAGTCACATGAATGTCTCTGCTGCTCGTTCTATCACTATTTTCTTAGCCCCATGACTGTTTCAAAACACTATGAATGGTTTTGTGATTTGGATTAAACCTAGTATCGTGTTTGAGATTAGGCCAAATTCACTGCTCTCTCTGATTTTGGACTGTTACAGACTTATATCTCAAACTGTCTTGTGACCGTGTCCTTGAAGAACAAAATCCTAAACATGTCTCTTTCTTAGAACAACATTGTGTTAAAGCCCTATGCATTATACATAACATTAATTCCATGATAGTTACATGTGCCCCTTTTTATGATTTATAGCTCATTCTGTGGACTCTTTGAGCAAAATAAGCACTTCACTATTCATTGTATGGGTTTTAATGGACTGCCTAATTAGAGGGTTCTACCTCCATCTTTGTTTTGGGTACTGGACCTGCTTTTTTTCTCTGCCCTAACCTCCTTTATCTCAGCTTTGACAATCAACAAACCCAATATGTCTTTATTGTTGGCTGCTATCATTGCCCAAACCTATTTGTTGTCACCGTATTTGTTCATATGACAGTGATCTATCATGGGGTTAGTTGCCCTTTTCAAACATTAATAGAATAGATACAAAGTATTTGAAGTAACTTTTGGTCTTCTTTTATTGTTCAATGAATACTCACGTTTCTTTAATAAGAAATAAAAATAGCATTATTATTGTTGTATTTATGATTATCCTATTTATGGTTGTATATTACTACTATTATCCTCTTCTTACTACCATCATGTAAGCAATTTGAATTTTCAAGTAAATGCATTCCAATATATTTTTGGGAAACTAGCCAATTTCTAAGAAGCAACAAACTCCTTATGGGATTCAATAGATCCATGCTAATCCATGTTGATTGCTCTTAGTAGATACTAGACATTACCATTCATGCTTTGTGGACTAGATTTTCCTTAATGACAGTCCTCTCTCTTGATTTTATTTTGGTTGCAAGCCCTTTTGATCATACTATTATCTTCATATGGACTATTCTCTATCCTTGAAGATGGCCCTTTTGCTGCTCCAGGATGCTTTCAAACCTTTGCTATCATACAGTGACCCTTTGTTTGAAACTCTGTCACTAATCAATGCTTGAATGTAAGCTTTTGTCAAATAGCTTTTGTAGACCTTTGAAGATGTCTTGTTTTGTGCCCTGTTTGAGTGTAACCTCACCATTCTTGGGTGCTCAAAATATTTATGTATTAACAGTGGTCTCATGATGAAGTTTACTGCTATCATGGCACATGTATTCGCTGTCTCAGGCTATTATGATTGTTTTAATGACTTCGAATCTGCCCTCTCACTATCCTTAATCTATAGCAGATCTTGTTTATTACTGTAACTTTCCATGGCAGAAATAATTCTTTTGTTGAAAATCTTTGATCGGGAAATCTGATCTTGAGAAAAGCTCATGTTATATTGGCTTATCACTGCCTCACTAGTAAGGATTGCTATTTACATACAAAGCATTCTATTACTAATAATCTACCTCATTTTGAATTGATTCTATTTAGGATTTGGAAAGATGAACTCAATGCTGTTACAATAACAAATGAATTTATTCTATTTAGTATTTGGAAAGATTGAAACTCAATTCTTTTTTAGAAGCATTCATAGGCTCTCATTTTTCCTCCAATACCAAGTATCTCCTTACACTTCTTTTCTATCTTCCAAGCTACAGGAGAAACATGAAAAATATGAGATGCTTCCTTACACTTCTTTTCTATCTTCCAAGCTACAGGAGAAACATGAAAAACGAGAATCGTGAAAAATATGAGATGCTTCTTGTTCAGTTGAGTCTTTTCTATCTTTCAGGCTATAGGAGAAACATGAAGAATATGGGATGCTTCTTGTTTGGCTGAAAAACATTCTTGGGCAATTGCATCTACAAGTGGTCATTCTGGATATGGCATGCTGAAAAGACTACAGCTCCAACATGTTCAAAATTAAATATTTCCTTTAGTTGTCCTCATAAAAATATGTAGTTAAATCAAAGAGCTTCTGTACTACACCTTTAAACTTCGTGGACATGTATAGTATGGAAGAGTTTGGGCCAGTTTAAGTACTTCACTATGAGGCTGTAGTGTTAGAGAAATTAGCATCAATATTCAATAATGGTTATGTTGTATCCATGGTATGGTTTTTTGGTTGTGGAGAAACTCCTACATCATTTTGTAAGATACAAAACATTGGAAATAAGTATAATTAATATGTTATTTCTAGTCAAGTTAGTTTGGTATGCTACTTCATTGAGTGTTTTGTAAGAAACAATATATTGGAAATAATTACAACGAATATTGTATTATTGCTATTTGGAAACATTGAATGTTGAAAACCACACTCAAAAAATATTAAAAATAAACTATTTATTTTTTTAATACATTTTTTCCTATTGTCTCTTGAGAGACAATTGTTGGGATTCAAGAGACAATATTGTTGAAAATGTTAGCTAAGTTCGGATATCTGATTATCAAACTTTTTTGATGTTGTCAAATGACAATAAAAAATTATATGTATTATCTCAATCAATGCTCAATTTATTTGTTATTGGGCTGGACCCAAATGTAACGTGGGAAACAACTTGAGCTAGGCTTAAATGTAACGTGAAAGGCAATTGGGCTGGACCCAAATACCTAACGTGAGAAGAATGTATTATTAATTAAATAATGTTGCAAGCCGACTTAAGGATGTCAACCGCCAAAAGGAGGATATATAATCAACTTCAAGAAGAAGTCATTCATACATTCATTCCTAGCAATGCGATCTGCTCTTCTACATTTTAGCGAATCTGCTCTTCTACATTTTAGCAAACTTCAAGGACTGTGCAAAGTTGTCAAGATCTTCTATGATTCTGCTCCAGCCTATTGGAGTTATCTTCTGCTGATCTGCTCCTTTGGTCATCTACTGCTGATTATGGTTGCATCCTTTATCATCTTGTCAATTTTCTGTTTGGACAACAATCAGAGATAAGTCTGTTATTTTGTAATTGCCTATAATTGAGATAATATATTTCATAATTTAAGGCTGGGGTTTTCACCTCCAAGAGGGAGGTTTTCCCAGGGTATTGGTGTCTTGTGTCTTGTGTTTCATTACTATTACTGTTTATTCACAGTCTGATTATAGTTAATTGGTTTGTTTAATATGTGAACACTTAAAATTAACAAATATGTCTTTAAATCCTAAAATATTCTCTAGAGAGACATCATGTCTTTAAATCCCAACTATTGTCTCTAAAGAGAAAATAAGTCTTCTATTTCATAGTCTTTATAGAGACAATTTTTTAAGGCAATAATTTGAGACACTCGCTTAAAGACAATATTTAAGACAATACACAAGATTTTTTTGTCTTAGGTTAAGAAAATTTATTGGAAAATTGTCTTAAAACCCCCCTTTATGTAGTAGTGATATATACCATCCACAATCTAGGAAAACATTAAACTAGGTCAACCAGAATAGGGTATAAGCAATAATCCCAACAAAACGACTTCAAATCATCTTTGCAGTGAAAGTAATCCAATTCAGGAGATAGAGAGGACCTAAAACAACTTATTACATATTTCAATGAAGCCTCAAACATCAAAGACATTGATGCATATCTTCTCGAGTTAGCAACACAACAACGAGTTGATGGGACATGTAGCACTTAATCAACCGGCCCAAAACATATCCTCCAAATGAATTTACTCAATGTAGATCACCATAAGGCATAGTGGGACCCAAATACAACTCATCACATCCTCCAATGCTGGAACAAATCACCAAATGCATAGCACAAACAAGTTAATAGGCCTAGTTGGCCAGATAGCCACAGATCACTTTGGAAACAAACTCCAGACAATATGTAGCACCAAAAGGATGAATCACTATCATGTGGACCACATAGAGACATTAATTGAGCATCCAACACCATTTCCAAATACTTCTTATACACTGTCATGTTGAAACAAGTTGGCGCAACCAAATAGGTACAAAGTTCTTCATGCTCAGAAGCCTAAACAATACAATCATGAGACAAGACATTAACAACCATACTTGTGGTACACTTAATCACCTAAAATATTAATGAGACACTACACAAACATTATAAGCACATCCACCAAGCCATAGGAGTAGAAACAACAATGTAGAGAAATGTCGTGCATTTTTTGGGCCAATCTTGACCATCAACCAACTTGCCAACTTACTGCATTTACCAGAGAACATTTGAAACAACACTAGGGACCTAAAAATATAGGAGCGCAACATCCACAACACATACATGTTAAATCCAAAATCACAAGAGCATAGCATTAAGCACAAAGGAATTCATAGCGTTCTCCTAGGTAGTCTTCAATATGCCTTCATGCAATTTCACACTTTATCAATCTACAAAGATCACAACAACCTTGTAGCACCATTTTCTCACCCATAAGCGACAAGAGAGATGGAACTATAGCTTGTGGCATGTACAAGACATCAACATCATATCCACTTCAACACCATGCTTCTAATCCTTATCTTAATACTTCTAATCTTCATCTTAATATGATATTATCAATGATGGCATCACTGTTGACAAGAAAAAAGACATGTTACCCAATCATGAAACATCATCATCACTATTCTAACACATCAACACATCATCAATACATCATCACCTATACAGGATATAGACATCAACACCATGAGGCTGGGCATCCAACCATGAACCACAATGACAATACATATCTGATAGAACAATCATCAACCATATGCATTATCTCCTTAGTACTCGTAACCACTCTACATTAATGAAAACAATCTCCAACAATCTCCACAATACTAAGGGTTGACATCAATGACAACACCATAGTCTCCAACATTTTATATTCCAGATCGTTTACAAATATTTTGCTCATACGAGGATCAACTTGAGACCATTACATGACACTAATATTTGTTCATATTGAGCAACCACAACCATGGAAGACTAAGGGTCACAACTTTGAATTCCATATTAGATGTCCCTTTGGGATTTGAACTTTGATCTCCACAATGAGAACTCCTTGGACCCATAGTCTCCAATATTGAAAACATTCAAAGGAAAAATATCAAGAGGAAAAGGTAGTTTGGATTCAAATTTATTACAGTTGTGCAACAAAGGAAAAGAGAATAACAACCCAAAAGAATGTGGTGGTCAGGGAGGTGGCTTGAGTGATGAAGTTGAGGAAAAAGAAAAGAGCAAGAGAGGAAAGGCTCTCGTGGACAAGGAGCAAAATTTGATTAGAAATAAACATGGGATTATCGTCCCATGCATCTTCAAATGTTCTTCAGATGTTAACTCATTAAACATTTCACTTGCCTAGCATGTTTGGAGGAGGAGCACTACGGTGAACTGGTGATCAACACCAACAAAAAAAATAAAATTGATGTTTGTTCTCTTGAATTTTGATTTTGGTTTTGCATCTCTCCATTATTAGTGCAATCTGAATTGCAGGGTCTTAGTTTGTGGGCATATTACCTAGTGATCCATCATCAATGGAGTAGACTTTTCTGTAATAGTAACATGGATTTTCAGTCTTCCATGAATGGCTTATCATAAATCTTTTTTGGCTTTTTGTTTTCTTGAGCTTTCTGCATTTAGTGGCTTTTTATTGTAGTAGTTGATGTGAGAAATATGACCATCGATAACATACTCTGTGTACAACATAGCGAACAAATATCCCTCAACCTAGAGGGGCATAGTAAGAAGGGCTCAAACATATCAGACAAGGGATTGAACATTTGAAGGAACTGATAACTCAATGATGAACGAATAGTACTAACCCGATACTAAGAGGGGGGGTGAATCAGTACAGACAAAAATACAGTCCTAAACTGGTTTGACAGCAGACACTTGAAATGACTGGCAAACAGTGACACCGGTTTGAAACAGACTGCAACCGGTAAAGCTAAGAATGATTGAGACAAGCATTAACTGGTTACTCACTTAGCTTTTCACTCAACTCAAGACTACACTACCATTTCACCCTTATGCACAGACAGGTAATCTATCATTAGATCATAATAACAGCTAGTTCAACATGTTTTATTGACAGACATAAAACACAGAACCATCATATGCTTGACAGACAATAGCAAAGCATAACAAGATAAAAACATCACACATGACACACATATTTTTCACGTGGAAACCCAATTGGGAAAAACCATTGTGGGGATGAATATCCATAAGCTGTTTTTGAACTCTTTAGAAGTCCGCTCGGTTAGGAGCCTTGTCCGGTTAGAGACATTACAATAGGTTCTGCTAGGAACCGATCCTATTAGGGATCACCCGATTAAGGGATGGCTAGAATACTCGGTTAAGGGTTAAACCCTGTTAAAGGTTACCTTGTTAGAGGATTTCAAGAACTCAATAGCTAAAAGATTCCAAACTCAATAGCTTTGAATTACCCTATTAAAGGATTTACAGCAAGCCGGTTAAGGCTACCCTGTTAAGGGATTTTCCAACTGTTGAGGTGGTTAGAGATCAACAGGTATTACAATGATCTGGTAACAACACTCAATGCAAATGCAGATCCACTCAAACTCCTCTTCACCTTCTGCACTTACACTCTGTAGGTATCACTTCTCTGCTTTTGGTCTGGCAAGAATCACGTATCCCTTCTCTTGGATACACACACACAACTTTTGCCAACAACCTCAGAAAGAGACACAACATCGACCTTATAGGAAAACAGATAGGTCGGTAGCATAAACCCTAAACCCTAAATCTGTTAGGTTAAGGAATTCAAACGGTTCAATCCTGACTGTTGAGCACACTACATTAAATGCAGCAGTTTTTGATCCAATCTCAAGACATTCTCCATCGTCCATTTCCACCGATTTTATGGCGGCTGATAACCCATCACACGTTATCACCGTTTTACAGACTTCTCACATTCCTGAGGTAGATAGGAACAATCTCCTTCATGCAAGATCCTTCACGTGCACAAGGCTTACGTGGCAACACGATCTGTTCTTTGTTACCATGCTAACTCATCACACAAAGTCATCGGTTGGGCCACACAAGCTTGAAGCACTTAAATCGAAAACCCTGAAGTTGAGACTACCAACCGGTAGTCATACAATACTTCCATGTGCCAGTTCTCATAACTATAAGCCGATTCATCATGAACAAACACACCGCTTCGCTTTAACACAAATGCCGGTTCACAGTGTTCTGCCGGTTCTCTCATATGCTGGATCTCACTTCTTCAACATATTGACATCAATGACAACATACAATGTCATTATGTCCTCATACCGGTTCACATAATGCCAACAATCTCCCCCTTTGGCATTGATGGCAATAAACAAAGATATCTTCTCCGCTTCACATCTTCTCCCCATTTTCTGCAGATATCTTCTCCGCTTCACATCTTCTCCCCCTTTGACAACAATGCCAAAGTGGAGGCACAAGTTTCCCTGTTCCATTATGCTGCTCCCCTTGAGGAGTAGCATCCTTCAACACATCAATCCTGAAGAAAAATTTGACTATGCAATACCTGAGTGATGTGGAGCATATATATTTAGTATACCTCCTGAAGGGGCAACACCCCTAATTCACCTCTTAAGTACATAAAAGTAGCCTTTGGGAGAGGCTTGGTGAATATATTTGCTAATTGCTCCTGACTGGAAACATGTTCTAGTGCAATCTCTTTGTTCTGAACCTTTTCCCTCAAGAAATGATACTTAAGTTCAAAATGCTTGGTTCTAAAGTGTAAAACTGGATTCTTTGAGATATTGATAGCACTTGTGTTATCACAAAATATACTTACCAGTTCAGATACAGGAACTTTGAAGCCATTTAATACATGCTTCATCCAGATTGTCTGAGTGCAGTTCATGAAAGCTGCAACATACTCTGCTTCCGCTGTAGACTGAGAGATACAACTCTGCTTCTTACTCATCCATTAGACCAGTCTACCACCGAGAAAGAATGCACCACCGGTTGTGCTTTTCCGGTCATCTATATTGCCTGCCCAATCAGCATCTGTGTATACTTTCAAGTTGAAATCCTTGCTATAAGGATACCACAATCCATAGTCAACAGTTCCCTTAAGATACCTAAGAATCCGCTTGACTGCAACTAAGTGAGATTCTCTTGGGCTTTTCTGGAATCTTGCAGTAATGCCAACTACATGTGCAATATCTGGTCTGCTATGCACTACATAATGCAACTTACCAATCATTGATCGGTATTCCTTCTCATCAACCAATTCTGAGTCATCTTCTTTAGATAGTTTACAACCGGTCACCATCGGAGTACCAACCGGTTTGCTATCTTCCATGCCAAAGGTCTTCAACACCTCTTTGACATACTTGGGACAGAGTGATAAAAATTCCATCCTTCATCTGCTGGATTTGCAGTCCAATGAAGAACTTAATCTCCCCTATGAGTGACATTTCAAACTCTTTCTTCATCTCATCTGCAAACTCATGACTCATCTTGTCATCTCCACCAAGATAATGTCATCAACAAATACCTCACAGATCAGGATCTGATCTCCTTCAGACTTCAAGTAGATATTACTATCTTCACTTGTTCTCTCAAATCCAATCTTCACAAGACGGGAATGCAGACGTTCATACCATGCTCTAGGTGCCTGCTTTAGTCCATATAAGGCTTTATGTAGCCTACATACCATGTCACTGTCTTCAGATAGGGCAAACCCATCTGGTTGCTCAATATACACCTCCTCTTCAAGTACACCATTTAGGAATGCAAATTTTACATCCATTTGATATACTTTGAAACTTTTAAAAGCTGCATATGCAAGAAGCATACAAACTCCTTCCAATCTGGCTATGGGAGAAAAGGTTTCTCCATAGTCTTCTCCTTCTTCTTGAGCATATCCTTTGCACACTAATTTGACTCTGTTCCTAATCACTATGCCAGTGTCATTCAGCTTATTTCTGAAAACCCATTTAGTACCAATGACATTTTTGTGCTCCGGTCTGGGTACCAAAGACCATGTACCATTTTTCTCTATCTAGTCAAGTTCCTCTTCCATTGCCTTGATCGAGTCTTCATCCTTATGTGCCTCTTTGAATGATTTAGGCTCAAATTCAGAGATCATACATGAGTTTTCTCTGACCTTTCTTCTTGTAAGAATTCCTGCATCCTTATCTCCTATGATCTACTTAGGATCATGATTTAGCTTGACATACCGAGGAATGGTCTTGATAGATTCCTCTTACTTTTCTTCTTCATCCTCATCTCCATCAGTATCAGCATCTACATTTGCCGGTGTAGGAACATTGTTACTGGTACTCAGTTGGCTGTCAACCGGTTCCTAGAAGGTTACAAATGGTTCGTTTACCGCTTGCTCACTGTCCGTTTCCTCAGTTTTCTCAGAGGTTTCATCAACTCTTACATTGATGCTTTCCATAATTCTCTGAGTCCTATTGTTGAAACACTTGAGAGCTTTGCTCTTGGTGGAATATCCTAGGAATATTCCCTCATCACATTTCACATCAAATTTACTTTGGTGTTCACTCCTCTTGATGTAACATTTGCTACCAAACACTCTAAAGTAGCTAATCACAGGTTTCTTACCGGTCCAATACTCATAAGGAGTTTTATCCCTATCTTTCTTGATGAGTACCCGGTTCATTGTGTAGACTACAGTGCTCACTGCTTCTCTCCAAAAGGTGTGAGCTACCTTTCCTTGAATCAACATGGTTCTAGCTGCTTCAACCACAGTCCAGTTATTCCTCTCTGCTAGGCCATTCTGCTGTGGAGTCCGGGGGGTAGACAATTGCCTCTTGATGCCATGTTCTTTACAGTACTTGTTGAATTCACCGGAAGTGAATTCCCCTCCTTGATCAGTTCTCAGGCACTTGATCCTTTTACCGCTTTCCTTCTCCACTAATGCTCTGAAAGCTTTGAACTTTACAAAGGCTTCAGACTTGTCTTTTAAGAATGTGACCCACATCACTCTTGAGCAGTCATCAGTGAGAATCATGAAGTACCTATCACCCTGCACACTTCTAGTTTTCATAGGACCACACAAATCAGTATGCACAAAGTCAAGCAAGTTGTTAGCAGTGAAAGATTTACCTTTAAAGGTTGAGGAAGACATTTTCCCCAATTGACACTCTCTGCACAAGGTATTATCCGGTTTGCTTAGCACCAACAACCCTCTAACTGCCTTGATCTTACTAGCCTTCACAATGTTATCAAAGTTTACATGGCAGAGTCTCCTATGCCATATCCAGCTATCATCAAATTTAGCCATAAGACATGTACTTATATTTGCATTTAGTTGAAATAGGTTACCTTTGGTCTGCATGCCGGTGACCACCAATTCACCATTCTTTCCTTTGATTCTGCAAACTCCATTCTTGAATTCTAGAGTGAGGCCACTGTCATTCAGCTGGGCAACACTCATAAGGTTGTGTCTAAGACCATCAACCCAATACACATTGTCAGCACTACTCTTTCCATTCAGAGAGATAGACCCTCTGCCTTTGACCATGCATGGTGCATCATTGCCAAAGCGAACCACACCACCATCATACTCCTCCAAGGATAGAAACTTGCTCCGGTCACTAGTCATATGGTGAGAATAGCCACTGTCAATGATCCACTCATTGGAATTATCAAACCGGGAGACAAGAGCCTTCTTGTCTGACACATCTTCCTTGAAAACAACAAACACAATATCTTCATTTTCTTCATCCTCTGATTCTTCATCTGTGACACCTTCATGAACTGCCACAAAACAGTTTCTCCAGTTTCCTCCTTTGAATTTCTTGAACCTTTCCGGTTTGTCCTTGTTGTCGCCACTAGGACAGTTTACAACAATATGTCCTATCTGGTTACAAGAAAAGCATTTCAAAGGTAGCTTACCTCTGTATTTGCCGGTTCCTTTAGGAAGTTTCCTGGAAAGGAGAGCTTCAAATGCCATCAGAATCTCCTCATCATCCATTTCTCTGCCCTGTCTTGGTTCACCACTAGTGCTAGCTTCTTTTCCTTTTCTGGATGGTACTGCAGAAGCTTTAAAAGCTGATTCAGTCTTTTGAACACTGCCATCGAAACTATTTAGCTCATAGGCTGTCAACTTTGCAATGATGGAGTCTAGGGATACCTTAGTCTTGTCTATTGATCTTAGCTCCTGAATAGCAGCAACCCTTATTGCATAGACCGACAATAGGGATCTCAAGACTTTGCTTACCACAGTGGAATCTTCTATTTTACCACCTACACTCTTGATATCTCCAACAACAATTTTGATTCTTATTCCATACTGTGGAATGGTCTCACCTTCAACCATCCACATATCTTCAAACTTCCCTCTAAGGCTTTCTTCCTTAGCCTGTTTTACATGCTCATCACCGCCATAGATATTTTCAAGAGTATCCCATACCTCTTTGGGATTTACCTTATCTTGAACATCAATAAACTCAATGTTAGATAAACTACTAATTAGGGCTTCCATGACTTGCCCATTCTCCTGCATCTCTCTCTTTTAGTCATCGGTGAGGGTACCGGTAGGAGCAACATAGGCAGTCTCAACATAGCTCCAGTGTTGAGCACCCATGCTTTTGATGTATATCTTCATTCTGTCTTTCCATATACTGAAATTTTCTCTGTTAAACTTTGGACCTTCCCTCTTCATCATTAGACTGAGATCTTTACCTCAAGCGGTTAAGCTTATAGCACAGAGGATCTGGAGGACGCTCTGATACCAATTGATAACTCAATGATGAATGGATAGTACTAACCTGATACTGAGAGGGGGGGTTAATCAGTATAGACAAAAATACAGTCCTAAACCGGTCTGACAACAAACACTTCAAATGACTGGCAAATAGTGACACCGGTTTGAAACAGAGTGCAACTGGTAAAGCTAAGAATGATCGAGACAAGCATTAACCAGTTACTCACTTAGCTTTTCACTCAACTCAAGACTACACTACCATTTCACCCTTATGCATAAACATGTAATCTATCATCAGATCATAATAACAGCTAGTTCAATATGTTTTATTGACAGGCATAAAACACAGAACCATCATATGTTTGACAGACAATAGCAAAGCATTACAAGATAAAAACATCACACATGACACGCATATTTTTCACGTGGAAACCCAACTGGGAAAAACCACAGTGGGGATGAATACCCACAAGCTGTTTTTGAACTCTTTAGAAGTCTGCTCTGTTAGGAGCCTTGTCCGGTTAGAGACATTACAATAGTTTCTGCTAGGAACTGATTCTGTTAGGGATCACTCGATTAAGGGATGGCTAGAATACCCGGTTAAGGGTTAAACCCTGTTAAAGGTTACCTTGTTAGAGGATTTCAAGAACTCAATAGCTAAATGATTCCGAACTCAATAGCTTTGAATTGCCCTATTAAAGGATTTACAGCAAGCCGGTTAAGGCTACCCTGTTAAGGGATTTTCCAACTGTTGAGGTGGTTAGAGATCAACAGGTATTACAATGATCTGGTAACAACACTCAATGCAAATGCAAATCCGCTCAAGCTTCTCTTCACCTTCTGCACTTACACTCTGCAAGTATCACTTCTCTCCTTTTGGTCTGGCAAGAATCACGTATCCCTTCTCTTGGATACACACACACAACTTTTGCCAACAACCTCAGAAAGAGACACAACATCTACCTTATAGGAAAACGGATAGGTCGGTAGCATAAACCCTAAACCCTAAACCTGTTAGGTTAAGGAATTCAAATGGTTCAATCCTGACCATTGAGCACACTGCATTAAATGCAACAGTTTTTAATCCAATCTCAAGATATTCTCCATCGTCCATTTCCAGTGATTTTATGGCGGCTGATAACCCATCACACGTTATCACCGTTTTACAGACTTCTCACATTCCCGAGGTAGATAGGAACAATCTCTTTTATGCAAGATCCTTCACGCGCACAAGGCTTACATGGCAACACGATCTGTTCATTGTTGCCATGCTAACTCATCACACAAAGTCATTGGTTGAGCCACACAGGCTTGAAGCACTTAAACCGGAAACCCTGAAGTTGAGACTACCAACCGGTAGTCATACAATACTTCCATGTGCCGGTTCTCATAACTATAAGCCGGTTCATCATGAACAAACACACTGTTTCACTTTGGCACAAATGCCGGTTCATAGTGTTCTACTAGTTCTCTCATATGCCGGTTCCCACTTCTTCAGCATATTGACATCAATGACAATATACAATGTCATTATGTCCTCATACCGGTTCACATAATGCCAACAGGAACTTCCTTTGTTAGGGAGATAAAGTACCAACATTTTAAAGGGTAGCATCTATAACTCGTTTGAGCTGAAACCAAAAGTTTGGATGCCACTGACAACAAAATTGTTAAGGAACATGATAACATTCAATTATTTCTCGTTGTTGCCACTAAATGCCAAGATTTCATTAACATTTGGTCTCCTTACAGTGATCAAGTTTGGCGGTGAATACAATTGTAGTGAGATGTGGGTTACGATTGTCAAGTTGCAGTAAACATTGTTGTTTGGCTAGGAATCCACTTGTTGAATTTTGCTTTGATTTTGTTCTTGATGGCGATATGGAGACTGCATCACAATTGAAGTGCAAGTCTTTTGTCTTCTTATTCTATTGATTTTGAGCCAATCACCTGCCATTTCAAGCAAAGAATTAAAAAATGCAAGTCTTTTGGAAGGCCACAGGGGAAGATAGAAAGACACCTGCCGATTGAGAAAGGAGAAGTCAGAAGTCACGACTTAAGGTAGACTATGAGGTGATCATAATTGCAGGTTATGTAAGAAAGTTAGGTAAAGAAATAGAAGCACAAAGGGGAGTCATGGGTTGAAGTGACTCGAGAGGAAAAAGGGGGAGTTTTGAGTAGTATCGACTCAAGAAGGGGAGATTTGGAAGAAACCCTATGCAATGAAAGAGGGTAAGCAGGAGTGCAAAAAAGAACATTGTGAATTTAGTCAAGGTATTATGTAGAGAGGGAGAGAAGCCTTTGACATGTCATAATTGAAATAAAATGTGGCAGTTTTGGTGTATGATTGTCAATTTTGAATGAAATAAAGGTTGTTTTATTTTGTATGGTGATTTTATGTGTATGTTAAAAAAATATAGAAGACTGATATTTTATTTGTTTTGGTATTCTATTTGAATTTTAAGATTGCAAGCAAGGGTGAGTGATTGCATCAAATGTGAAAATTGAATTTAATAGTGAATCAATGTATGTTCATTAACTTAAAAGAAAACTACACTTGAATTACATCTCTTTGAAATAATCTATGGTCATTTACTTTAAAAAAGCCACACTTAATTTACATCTTAGTGAATCAATGTCACTTATTTATCTCAACAATGTGAATGCATCAAAAAAAAAATTAATATTATACCCTAGCACTATTAGTCAATAGTTACTCCATGTCTTTATGCAATCATAAATTTGCAACTATTAGCAACTATTCTTTTACGATAAGCACAATTTTGAAACATTTAAAAGAGCTATCAATATTGGTGCAGTTGACAAGATTTAAGTAGACTAAATCATTCACCAGAGTTATTGAATGGGAAAGCCTAATATAAAAACTTATAAATAATAGGGATCGCATTTTAATGCACTTTTAGCAGAGGACTGTTACTGCTACGATATGCAGAATCTTTGACTTTGAAGACTACAATTGCCCTTCTTTGTCATCAACCATTTTGGGCCAATCTCTCCTTGCCAATTTTGGTAGTAATCATTTTTTGATGATATTGGTTGGTCAATTACTTAATCACTAATTTGAAGAAAGTTTGTTCTTTTTCAAACCTCTTTCTCATTCTTTTGATTTTGGTCAATTACTTAATCACTAATTTGAAGAAAGCTTGTTCTTTTTCAAACCTCCTTTTCTCAATTTTTTTATTTTTTAAACAACCATACACAAAATATTTTCTTCTACTACCTTGGTGTTTCCGGTTTTTAGTTGAATTCATGCACAAAGTTTTTGTTGTTGCTACTACCATATAAGTTATGCATTGCATCGTCTAGACTAATAAATGGCTTCTACTCCTTACTTTTGAAGAGAGCAATGTTGTTAGAATGTTTTTTAAGTATGTGATTATATATAGGTGATGATTGTAGATATTGATTGAGTTGTACCAAATTGAGGTTTAGTTGCTATGGAGGCTATACCAAATTGATTGCAAAGATTTAAGAAGTGAAATGGAGGATCAGTCAAGTTTGGTGATGAAGTATCTACTCAAATCTATGGAAAAGGTACTACAACAATTTTGATTGAAAGAACGAGATAGAGGACATTCTTTATGTAAAAGGATTAAAACTTAATATTCTCAACGTTAGTCAACTGTGCATCAAAGGATATAATCTCGCATTTCATGACAAGGTTTGTGAAATAAAAAAAGCTGATATTGGTAAACTAGTTGAAGGAACTAGAATTGATGGAAATGTTTACCCTTTAAAGGAGGAAAATAGAAGAAGTTATCTGATGGCACAAACTAGTGAATGTTGGCTATGGAACAAGAGGATGGGTCACATCAACTTTGACAACATGGTAAAGAACTTAACACATCCAGTTAGAAATATGCCACGGATCATTCAGCCTACAAACTCCTTATGCAAAGAATGCCAAATGGGAAAACAAAATAGAACAAGTTTCATGAACAAGGAGTACTCGTCTACAAAACCCTTGGAACTGATACACACTCACTTATACAAACCCACTAAGATTGAAGGACTCAATGGTGAAAGATACTTTATGTTTCTTAATGATGATTATTCTAGAATGACTTGGGTTACATTTTTGAGAGAAAAATCAGAAGCTCTATATGGGTTTAAAGATTTTAAATCTATGGTTGAGAATGAAGTAGATGCTAAGATCAAATGCCCAAGACCTGTTAAAAGAGGTGAATTTACTTCAAATGAGTTTGAAAAGTTTTGTGAAGATCATGGGATTAGGAGACACATGTCTACTTCTAGGACCCCTCAACAAAATGAAGTAGTAAAAAGAAATAATAGAACAATCTAATAGATGGCAAGAACAATGCTAAAATATGTTAATCTACCTAATGTATATTGGAAAGATGTAGTTCATACTTCTATCTATATTCTCAACAGAGTGCAATTGAGGTTCAAAGACTTTAAGACCCCTTATGAGCTATGGTATAGAAGACCGCCTACTACCAAGTATTTTAGAATTTTTGGTAGCAAATGTTACATCCAAAAAGATGAAGAAAACTTAGGAAATTTTGAATCAAGATGTGATGAAGGGATATTTCTTGGTTACTCAATCAAAAGTGAGGTCTATAGATGCTACAACAAGAGACTCAAGAAGATGGTTGAAAGCACAAATGTTAAACTAGACGAATTGGAGTCAAATCACACAAGAACCCAAGGATTGTGGATTAGAAGAACCTTTCTGCATAGAAGAAGAAGAAGAAGAGATAGAAGGAAATAAACAAATATCAAAGAACCCTAAGACTCCAACAAAGTATGTTCAAAGGAATCATTCAAAAGATCAGATTATTGGTGACAATAATGAAGGTGTGTAGACTACAAGAATACTTGCAAAAGAAAGTGAGAAAGTGAATCATTATCTCCTATGAAAGATTGAGCCCAAGATTTTTGCTAATGCTAGAAAAGACAAAGGGTCGTTGCTAGCAATTGAAGAAGAGCTAAATCAAATTAAGTAGAATTGGACATGAGAATTATTCGCTAGAATTGTAGATAAGAATGCCATAAGAACAAAGTGGGTGTTCCATAACAAATTGCATGAGGAAAGAGAAGTGGCAATGAGAAAAGTAAGGTTAGTTTGCAAAGGCTATTCAAAAGTGGAAGGAATTGATTTTGAGGAGACCCTTTTTTCTAATGGATAGGATAGAGGAAATCAGAGTGTTTCTTGCATTTGCATCTCATAAGAACTTCAAGGTTTATCAAATGGATGTCAAGTTGGCATTCTTGAATGGTGATTTAGAGGAAAAAGTCTACATAGAGCAACTTGATGGATTTTATTTATCAGAGCATATGTCCATGGTTTGCAGACTCAAAAAGAAATTGTATAGTCTCAAGAAAGCCCCTAGGGCTTGGTATGCAAGGTTGGATAAGTACTTCAACAATGTTTCAAGAAAGGTACCATTGATAGCAATCTTTATATTAAGGTTAAGGGAGAAAAGGTTTTAATAGTTGTTGTATATGTTGATGATATAATATTTGGTGGAGATGATGACATGTGTAAGTTATTTGTAGAAGAGATGTAGAAAAAATTTGATATGTTAGTGATTGGTGAGCTGTCTTTCTTTGTTGGTCTTCAAATTGCTCAACTAGATGATGATATCTTTATTTCTCAGGCTAATAAATATATTAAAGAGTTGTTGAAAATGTTTGGTATGTAGGATTCTAAACCAATAAGTACTCCCATGGCTATTGTTTGTCATTTGAGCAAGGATGATGAGTCACCTCAAGTTGATCAGACTCTTTATAGGTCTATGATTGGAGGACTATTATATGTGAATGATTCTAGACCTGATATTATACATTCCGTGTGTTTGGTTGCAAGATATCAAGCCAATCCTAAACAAACTCATGAGAAGGTTGTTAAAAGAATATTCAGATACTTGAAGGGCACTTTGGACTGTAGTTTGTGGTATATTAGGAATAATGACTTCTCTTTGAATGCTTATACTAATGTTGATTGGGTTGGATGTGTGGATGATATAATAAGTACCAATGATAGTGCATTTTTCTTGGTAGATAGATTGGCCTCTTGGTTCAGTAAGAAGCAAGATTTAGTGTCTTTATCAATAGTAGAAGTTGATTACATTGTTGCAACATCTTGTTGCACCCAAGTGTTATGGATGAAGCAAACATTAAGGATGTTGATAAAGAGGAATTTTGTGTATTATTAAATTGTTAACTGGAATTCGTAAAAATACTTCTTTTGTTATTAAAAAAATGGAATCAAAAATTAGTTTTATTTTTAATATCATTGATTTATTCTAGACCAAAAAGATGGTGCATCTATCCATGGGGAGAAATTAAAGATATATCAGTCTCTTAGATTGATGTGGGCCACCTCTTAGGGGGAGTAGTTAGAAGATAGGTGGTTGCTGATAAGGGGAGTAGGTATGGTAGTTTTGGAAAAGTATGTTGACAAATAATGGAGACCTTTGCCCTTTGTCCTTGATGTTGAAGGGGGAGAGGGCACAGATGAATGCTAAGAAATGGAGAGAGAATACACATGATCAATAAGGAGAGAGTGTAGATGATTATTATATCAACGAGTGTAGCCATCAATGACAAAGGGGGAGATTGTTCGAGACTGTGACCTTGCCATTGATGTCAACACCTAGTATTGTGGAGGTTGTTAGAGTTGTTGTCATTAATGTAGAGTGTAGATGACTACTAAGGAGATAGTGTAGATGGTTGATGGCTGTTCTATGAGATATATGTTGTCATTGTGGTTCATGGTTGGATGCCCACCCTCATTGTGTTGATGTCTATATCCTCCATAGGTGATGATGTGTTGATGATGTAGTGATGCATTAGGTTGATGATGTGATGATGTATTAGAATAGTCATGTTGATGGAGTTCATGATTGGGTAGTGTTGATGTGTTTTTCATGCACATGTGAACACAGAATAAAATACCAAAGTATCTTATCCTCTCTTGAAAAAAGTTTCCCCGAATGCTAAAGATTTTGCCAAAGGATCAATCGAGACAACTCCAAGGTTCTTGTATGTAGGTTCTCTACTTGTGGATAAGCTCTTGCGGTATGATGTGATTTGGTGGAATCACAAGGGGACTTACGTTGATGACCTGAGCATCTGTTTTGCTGGAATCACAAGTCCTATCTACTAACTGGGAGATAAAGAAATATCAAAAGATACAGGGCTCAGAAAGACTACTCTAAGACCTAGAATGTGAGAGGATGGATGAATGACCAGGTGGAGTCCTATTGGGTTGGGTCTCACCATCAAGCAGAACAATTCAACACCAAATCAATGCGATCTTCTAAGGGATGCTTCAAATATGTTCAAATCATACACTATCAGACTTTGATCACCATTCGAGATAATGCATGAACAACAAATGTGTAGCGACTTGAGATTAAGCTTGTTCTATGCCAGTTGACCACGCAAAGCGCACTTAAGTCAGCAAGAGGCCAGTGGTTTGGACTAGGCAGATTCCACATAAGTACATCCAACAATTTCTCCATTCAATCTAATTATTTACCATCTCATACGAAGATTCAACAAGAGACCATGCATATTGTAAAGAAACGACACATTTCATCATGAATTTATTGAAAATGGAGTTTATTTACAATCAAGGGAAACAATTTCTTGCCTTGTCTTCCTAATCTACTCTAATTGCTATTTTATTCACTATTATTCTAGCTACTAACTCTTAACTCTTATCTATTCTCTGACTATTAACCTTTACAAATGAGGGGCCAGGGCTTTATATAGAGATCCCTTTACAAATTGATGGCTCTGATTGACTTAGAATCAATGGCTAGGATTAAAGGATGGAAACCCTAATTAGGGTTTGTTATAACAAACTTCCTTAGTCAATGAGAAAATTACATTCCAGGAGTGAGGACCAATAGGAAGTAGGGGTAGGTACACCGAAGTTTGTGTCATCCCCGATGAGTCACGTACATTGAATCTGGACATGCTGAGGTGGACCAATCCAATTGGAGGAAAAATGACGGGGATGCCACCTTGTCTAACGTCTGTGTCTTGGTTGATCTCTTTTCTGTCTTTTGACGCGATGAATGATGTACCTCCTTGACTCCCATATGCTCGATAAGGCTTCCTCATTGTCAAGTGTTCTTTCTCTAGTAGCATACCTCGCCTTGAAGTGTCATTCTTCTTTGTCATCATGTGGTTTCTTCATGTGGTAGAGTGAGTCTTTTGAGGATAGCCTGGAACTCCTCGAACACTTGAAGTCTTCCAATGCTTTAGAAGCACCTTGAGTCCTCCTCCATGCATTTGGAACATCCTTGATGATGATGGGCTTAGAATAGGTTGTCCTTGTCCTGGCTTGATTTTCTTCCATCTGCGGAACAAACCAAAAGATGATCAAGTACACATGATATATTTATCTTAACATAGGATTTCTTACCTTAAATCATCAACAAGAAGGCATTAGAATGAAATTCACTCAAGATCCTCCGCAGGGACAAGCCCTATAAGAATTTCGCTTTGGACCCTTTGGAAGGGCCAGGAGCAAAATTCAATTTTTGTGATAAAATCCTTCACTCCTTCACATCTAATCACTTCTTAAGGCAAAAACATGTCAATCCACTTCCAAATATGCCCAAGGAACTAAAATGTTGGCCTAAACTAGGATGAAAATGAGGTTTATGGAGAATTTCGCTCTGGAACCTTTGGAAGGGTTAGGAGCGAAATTTTCATTTTAGGCTCATTTCTCACTTCCTTTCTCCTTTCCTTGGCTTGGATACAACTTGTTAGGCCTCCTTCCATCATCATCTAGTTCAAATTGGCATTCTCTTCAAGATTTTGTGAAAAACCAGGGTCTTATATGAATTTCGCTTTGGACCCGTTGGAAGGGTCAGGAGTGAAATTCATGTCTTGAGCTCATTTCTTCATTTTTTCAACTCAAAACTACCTCAAAAGGCAAGGACACATCACTTCACTCCCATCCACACCATAAAAACTAAGGATTTGACCTTCTCCAAGGAAAAATAGGTGTTCTTCAAGAATTTCGCTCTAGACCCTTTGGAAGGGTCAGGAGCAAAATTCTAGTTTTAGCTCAATTCCTTTACATTTGGTGATCACAAGAAATTCAAATCCATGCTTAAGGACATCTTCAATCTTGATCCACACTTGGCTTGACACAAAATTCAGAGAAAAACGTAAATTTTGGGAATTTTGCTTTGGACCCTTTGGAAGGGTCAGGAGCGAAATTCTAGTTTTAGGCTAAATTCCTTCACTTCTTCACATTCCATCACTTCAAAAGGCAAATACATGTCAATCTACTTCCAAATACGCCCAAGGAACAAGGTTGGTAGTCTAAGCAAGGAAGCAAATGAGGCTTATGAAGAATTTCGCTCTAGACCCTTTGGAAGGATCAGGAGGGAAATTCACAATCTTGGACAAAATACTCACTTTTCAATGCTTTCAATCACTTCCTAAGGCAAGAACATATCAATCTACCCCCACCATGTCCAAGGAACTAAGATGTTGGTCCAAACAAGGAAGAAAATGAGGTTTATGGAGAGTTTTGCTCTGGATCCTTTGGAAGGGTCAACAACAAAATTTCCATTCTAGGTTGATTTTCACCATTTCATCACCTCAAACCTTCTTTCAAAGGATAGAACACCTCAAGGTCACTCCAACCATTCCTTAGAAGTCCAAAACTTGGCCATGACAAGGAAGAAAATGAAGGTTATGTGAATTTCGCTCTGGACCCTTTGGAAGGGTCAGGAGTGAAATTCTTACTTGGGCTCATTTCTCACCTTTTTCCTCCCTTATTTGGCTTGGATATAACTTCTTAGGCCTCCTTCCATCAGATCAAGTGAATTTGCTCCTCAAGTTGGCATCTAGTTTAAGATTTTGTGAAGAAATGGGGTCTTACAAGAATTTCGCTCTAGACCCTTTGGAAGGGTCAGGAGTGAAATTTGTATTTTGGGTTGATTTCTGACTCCATTTCCTACATTTCTTCATTTAAACAAGTGAATTGCATTCAATAATACCTGGGACATGGATTAGCTCATGGCTTTGGGCAATGTAAAGTGTCTTATAGAGGAATTCGCTCTGGAACCTTTGGAAGGGTTAGGAGTGAAATACCTATTCTTGGCTCAATTTTCCTTGAATTTAACTCGTCTTTGCCTTAGACTTGATCCTAGATCCATTTCCTTCCATATCCTTGCAAATTTGCTCAACCATTCAATGATTTAGGTGAAGAATTTAGGTCCTTTGTGAAATTTCACTCTCGCCCCTTTGGAAGGGTTAGGAGCGAAATTTGACATTTTAGCCTCTCAGTCAGGATTTATATATAATATAACATTTAAGTATAAGTGACATTTCCTTGACTTTCCTTATATCTTTCTTCTTTCTTATAATTTAAGTTATATTCCATATATACTGTCAGGATGTTTGAGAGTGGTTTCAGACCTCCAGGAGTTATAATGCAAAATCTAGTTTTTGGAGGATTCTTCAATTCTCCAGACTTAGTGAAATTTCAGGATCAGGATGACATTCCAGACTTAGCCAAATTTTAGGACATTTGAGGATCAGGATGACATTCCAGACTTCTCAAGGTGAATTCGCTCTGCCCTTGATGTAAGGGATGGGACCTAAGAGGACATTATGCATTCAACCAAGGTTTGATTTAGCAACTTGAAGTGCGACCAGATAGTACACAAAAAAAGCACCCTAGGAATGATCTAAATTACCCCTAATCACTCAATTGACCCGATCTCTTGAGGAGATCCACCTGACTCAAGCAAAGCCTGCTACCCTAATGAGCCCCTTGGCGACCCTTCAAATGCAAAAGGTCAATAGACAAGAACCTGAAAGTCTTAAAAAGAAAACCCTAGATGGTCCCCATTTGCAATGGGGCGATGTGTGAAATACGTCACAACATCTAGCGTCACCTTGAATAAATGTTTCTGAACATTTTTGAGATAAAGACTCAGTCGACCCTTAGAACCTCCGAAAAATTCAACCCAACTTATCAAGAGATTAGAAAATGTACTCAAAATGGAAGGAGAATCCTTAACTGGATCAAGACACTTAGTCTTTGATTACCTAGATGTGTGCAAGAGTATTCATTCCTCTTGACAAGACAATTATGACCTTCGGATTCTCCTGTGATCCAAAACAAAATAGGCTACAAAAGATAGGACAATGCATAAAGCAACTAAGAAACCAACAAATGCCCAAATGGGCCGACAAAATACCAGCAAAGAACCAGAACACAAAACACAAAAACATAGAAACACAGAAAAGACAACACAATTACATGAGGCTCTTAAGGGTCTTAATGACCTCAGGCTACAAAAGATAGGACAATGCATAAAGCAGCTAAGAAAACTTAGAATCAAAGCATTAGAAGATCCAAAATGAAAATGGGAGTCAATAAGCACCAGAAGCCCTTCATGGAGGATAGGAAACTTAACAGGGTTCTTTTTATGGTCCCTAAAATTAGCCCTCAAGGCAAACATTAGATAAAAAGGAAGTGAGACCTTGACACCATGACGAAAGTGATTCAGAAGCACACAATGATGTCCATAAACCCTAGTGAAACGACCATCAAGAGTGAAATATTCTATTATTACCTTGAGGAGTTTTGCCCAAAATTCCTTGATGATAGAGATGTCGTAGTAGCTCGCCGTTTTCTTCACCATCTTGGTCCTCTCCGGTTCATTTTTTTGGGAAGTTTTGCATCACTATCTCTGTGTAGTACTTGTCCCTATAATATTTCATCCCATCAGTCGAAAGGCAAACGACCTGTGCAATCAAACTCTCATAAATAAGCACCTTCCGCCCATGCATAGTGATAGTGCCATCTTTCCAATGCTTTTCGAAATAGGCCATCACATCCTTATTTCTCCCCTTTAACCTCTCAATATAGGGGGTGACACCCCTTTTCTCCAAGAGCCTACATAATTTCTTGTCCTTGTTGAGCTGCACACAGCTTGGAGGTTCAATTCTCTTCCTAGCCCCACCCATTCTTCTCTTCACTCTATGACTGAAGAAACTCACAAATTTTAGACTGAGAAAGAAAGCCCAAATGAAGCCAATATCGACCCACAAAGCATACGAATTAAATCTGCAATAATGACACTGACCACTAGAAACACATGCCATATGTGGGAAGAGGCCGATCTTTCTAGATACATATCTAGTAATGATGGCAAGAGTACTCATAAATTTAGCTGCCTCAACTTCTATCATGAAGAGCAAGCACATAGAGTTCAATGTCCAATTTATCCTCATTGGTCCAGCTCACTTGACTAGAACTTCTCACTCCCTTATTAGCTTAAGTAGTCGGCCACATAGTTGGACTCCCTAAAAACATGGGATATGAAGCATTGATCAAAAGAGTCAATGATTGACCTAGCCTTATTAATCCAAACTTCGACATTCCAAGAGAGCATCGATATACCTTTAAGATAGTTAATAATATTTTTGGAATCACCCTCCACCCACACAAGCTTGTAGTTATGTTTTCTAGCTAAATTGAGTCCTTGGTAAGCTCCTACGGCTTCAACAAGGTGGTTAGTTTGAATTCCCAAGGGGAGCACCACCGTTGAAACAATATTGCCATTATGATCTCGCAACACTCCCCCACATCCTGCCGGCCCTGGGTTACCTTTGGCCGCTCCATCAAAATTAATTTTGGCCCAACCTTGAGGTGGTCTTCTCCAACCCTCGCTAGTTCTATTTTTAGAATTGGGCTTTAAAGTCAAGGAGACATCAACATGAATTTACCTAGCCCTTGCAACCCTAGACTCATAGTCATTGCAAACCACACTGCTATGGGAACTCGGCCTAGGACATATAATAGAAAGATTATCATTAATGACCCGATTAATTTTTTTGAAGATAATATCTGGCTAGAGATAAGCTTCCCTGAAAATATGATTGTTTCACTCCTTCCATATACCCCACATCGCATGGGGAAACACAAAGGACCACAAAGTCTGTAATGTGTAGTTCATAGGAGGCACCTTCCAATGAAAAATGATCTCTTTAACCGAATTGGGAAAAACCCAACATAGATCCCATCGCTGGAGCACTTGACTCCATATGTCAACCGCAAAGGAGAAATGCAAGAAGAGATGATCAACAGACTCGACTTCCTTCAAGCAAAGATTACATCTGTTCAGTATAGAAAAACCCCTTTACAGAGATTATCCGTGGTCAAGATTTTGTTCAGGAAAACAAGCCAAAATAACATATTGATTTTATGAATCAGATTTTTAATCCACTTTGGACCACCAGGAAACAAGAGGATCCAAATGATATGCAACCGAAGCAATTGAAAATTTACCATTTGAAGAAGACCGCCATATCAGCTCATCTTTAGAGTTAACATTCTCCAAAGTAAAAGAATTCAAAGTAGATTGCAACAATCATAGGGTAGGGCTAATAATAGAAAGATCCACCCAATTACCGCTAGCCCAGTAGTCAACCACCTTTAGCCTAAAGGAAGTAACACAAGCATCTCTAAAAGCTCCAATCAGAGGGTCAGAGGCCAGCAAAGTTTTACCAATCCAACAATCGTCCCAAAAGAGGATGCTCCGACCATTCCTCAGCTTCCAACAGGTCCCACTGAGAGCCACATTCTTGACCTTAATGATATTATTCAAAAGATGAGAACCCACAGGGAGATGAGGATATTTAAGGAAATCCTGAAAATTCCAAATATTAGAAAGATACTTATTGTGCCACAGGGTGTTCCATTCCCGATTGCATCCATAAGTTCTCCAAACTTGTTTAGCAAGGAGAGAAGAGTGAAAAGATTTGATGCTCCTAAGCCCCAATCCACCTTGTTTCCTTGGTCTACAAACATTCTCCCACGCCACCAGAGGGATTCTATTATGATCCTCCACACTCAACCACATAAATCTTTTTTGAATTTTCTCAATCACCTCAACATACTTTGAAGGAATATTGAATAGACTAAGGGCATACACAGGTAGATTCTGAAGAGTGGACTTTAAAAGTTGGCCTTTCCCATCCTGACTTAAAAGTGCACCCTTCCACCCAACTAACTTCCTATTGAAACGATCAATCAAAGAGAGCCAGAAAGAATTAGGCGGTTTAGACCCCAGAGGAAGACCCAGGTACGTGGAGGGGAGCACATGAACCGAGCATATGAGAATGTCAACAATCTTCTTTTGTCTCGCCTCAGGAGTGTTGAAGAAAAAATGGAACTTTTAGCTCTATTAACCATCTGCCTCGAAGCTCTTTCATAAAAAAAAAACTTGGCTTTAAAACTCTGGCTTCCCCAACAAACGAACTCCCCATCAAAATAGTATCATCAACAAATTGTTGATGAGAGCATATCAAGCTAGTTGAAGAAGGTTTCAATCCTCTCAAAAGATCATCCACAACTTGTTTTTGGATAAACCTGCCCAAGCTCTCTGCCATAATAGTGAACAAAATGGGAGAAATCTCCCTGCCTTAAGCCTCGAGAGGTTTTGAAGAGGTGGGAAGGCGAGCCATTGGCAATGACCGCCATAGAAACAATGGAGATAAGCTACCAAATAAGACAAATAACCCTATCAGAAAAGCCAAAAGCAACACAGATTTTCTTCAGAAAAGCCCAATCGACCCTATCATAAGCCTTAGGAATGTCCATCTTAAGCAAGAATCTTTGAGCTTTAGACATAGTCAAGGAGTGAGAAATCTCATGAACAATGATGATGGAGTCGAATATCTATCTCTCCAGAACGAAAACATTCTATTGAGGCGTGATAAAAAAGGGCAGGATCCTCAACAACTTGGTATTTTTTGTTGATGTTGATCAGATTATAGTTTTTGAATTTGAAATGTGCTATAAGTTTAAGTTTTCTCCAAGACTTATTCATCCCCCTCCCTCTCAATCTTGGGGCACGTTCTCAACATTCAAATCACTATGTTTAATCTCTTCCTCTTTTCCTATACGCTACTTTTCAGCAGTACAACAAACAATGGAGCTTGATTCTTTTGCTCATTTCCCCTTCTCCCTTAGAGGATTCGAGACATACTTTTGACCATCGTTCTAGATGATGTACACATTCTTACAACCAAGTATGAATGGCCTTCTTGTCAAATTGTCATGGTCTTCCTAATAGCACATGACAAGCACTCATAGGCATTACATCACACAACACTTCATCTATATAAGAGCCAATCTGAAAACTAATCAAACACTGTGTACTCATAGTCATGTCATGTTCCTTTTGTAACCAAGAAACTTTGTATAGACTAGGGTGCTTACACATTTTTAAACCAATATTTTCTACCATCTCCTCTAAAACTAGGTTATTTGTACTACCACTATCTACTATAATTTTGCATCACTTACCTCTTGCCTTGCATACAATTCAAAAAAAACTCCTTTGGGATGGTTTCTCCTTAGCCATCTTGAGATTCACCAACACTCTCCTCATCATGAGAGATTCATCTCTTTAGGGTCTTCACTTTTTGGGGATGCGTCACTCTCCCCATCGTTTTATACCAAGTGGTTTCTTTTTGCACTCTTCTTGCTACCTTCTTGTATTTGAGGACACTCATAAGCACAATGAACAATTTCTCCACATTGGTAACATTTACCAAGGAACCCTCTATTGCTACTTCCACATCCTCTTGTTGGTACGCCCTTTTTTTGTGCTTTGGCCCACCTCTTTACTCCTTTTGGGCTTGGATTCTTCTTCAGTCTTCTTTCCTTTACTATTGCTCACTTGGCCCTTCTTTGTTGCAAATCTCCACGAATTTTAGAGTTTTTTATTTGTCTTCTCATTAACTTTTCCTTAGCCATCAATGCATATTGATATGCTTCTTCCATGGTGTTAATCTGAAACATACTCATTTAATATCGAATATTGAATCTTAAGCCATTCATATACTTGGCTAACTTTTCCCTATCAATTTCATGCCTACTCGATTGAATGGTCAACTTGAAGAGCTCCTCTACAATCTTTAACACTCATTTCTTTCTATTTTAAATTTTGTAACTTCTTGAATAAGTCCATTTCATAATCTCCAGGAATGAATATTCTCTTCATCCTACTCACCATTTGATTCCACCTCGTTATTGTTGGGTCTCCATTCATTACATTTTCTCTCTGCAATTCTTTCCACCATAATGTAGCATGTCCCTTCAAATTTGTTTGGGCTAGCTTTACCCTTTGTGGGGACCTCTTATTTCCTCTATTCCAAAATATTCTTCCAATTCCTCTATCTAATCAATTAACTCCTATAGATTGAATCTTCCAAAAAATATTGATATATCCATTTTGTTGATATTTTTGGTTCTCAGAAGAGCCCTCAAAATCTTTCTTCTTCAACATTTTTGGTCATTCTTCTTCTCTTCCTTATTCTTGTTCTTCCATTTCACTTTCTTCTTCACTCACATGATCTCTTATACTTTTTGTAGCTAATCTCACCTCATTTCTTATATCATCTTTGATATCATTTCTTATCGTCTCTCAAAATCGTTGCAACGCATCTTCTATTTTAGGCATTCCTCTTCAAGACGACATTTCTATCTCAATTTCCTTCCAAGGCTTCAAGCTCTCACTATTTACGACTTCTTGCTCTCACCTGGAATAGCTTGCACAAACTTCTTCACAATTGCTTCACACTTCCATGGGTCTTGATGGTCCTCTACACTCTCAAGACCAACCGCTCTAACAACAATTGATGCAAGCACCTACCCTTGGCTACAATCTTAAAACTTAAATAGAATACCAAAACAAATAAATTAACAAAGTCTTCTTTGTTCTTTTAACATACACATAAAATTACCATACAAAAGAAAACAACCTTTATTCCATTTAATTGTTTCTGATAAACATACACCAACACTACTACATTCTATTTTAGTTATGACATATTAAAGGCCTCTCTCCCTATCTGCATAACACCTCAACTAAATTCACTTTGTTCTTGGTTGCACATTTACTTCTCCTCTTTCACTACACGGAAATTTCTTCCAGATCTCTCCTTCTTGAGTTGATACTACTCGAAACTCCCCCTCTTTCCTCTCAAGTTGCTTCAACCCACAACTCCCCTTTTTTTATAACCTATGATTTATTATCACCTCATAGTCCACCTTAAGTCGTGACTTCTAACTTCTCCTTTCTCAATTGGTGGGTGTCCTTCTACCTTCCCCTATGGCCTTCCAAAAGACTTGCATTTTTAAATCATTGCTTGAAATGACAGGTGTTTGGTTTTCAAATCAATAGAAAAAGAAGAAAAAAGACTTTTTCTCCAGTTGCGATGCCTTCTCCATATTGCCATCAATACCAAAATCAATGCAAAATTCAGCAAGTGGATTACCAACCAAACAATAATATTTGTTGCAGTTTGACAACCATTACTGACATCTCACTATGACTGTTATGGATAGAGAAAAATATATCTGAAATCTTATGGGACAAGATCCAAATTTATTTCAATATCATCAATAGAGTACCTGCAAAACACACACAATGCAAACCAAAATCTAAACTAGAAACACACATGCATGCTCTAAAATCTAATCCATTGCACTTCTATCAACCAAGATCTTGTGTTAAAGAATGATACTCTCAGAAGCACACACACAAGAAGCTATGGTGAACGAATATTTGAAATGATGAATGCAAATGAAAGCTAGAGTATGAGAAAACAAGAAATGCAAGAGTGCAAAATTAAACCAAATGCTTGATTGCTAGATTGCTTATTAAGATTGGTAAAGATGAAAGAATCCTCTTATATAGAAGACCTTTTAGAAAATGGAGGGATAGATTAAGAGGTGAAAGAATAAATGGTCGGCTATGATTAAAGGGTAGGTAGAAAAATGATAAATAATAAGAGGGTAGTTAGGAAAAATAATAAAATAATGAAGGGGTAGGTAGAGGAAATTTAAGAGATAAATGACATGTGTCATAGAGTGAAAAAACTAATGAAATTAATTAATAGAGGAAGTGGGACCAATTAAATAAATACAATATTTATTTAATTTAGGGAAAATATAATTTAAATTAATAAAAATATTTATTTAAATAGAGAAAGAGTAGAAGAGGTTAAATGAATTAATTAAATAAATAAAAAAATATTTAATTAATAGAAGACTTAAGATAAAATATTTAAATAAATAAAATATTTATTTAATTAAGCTAAGACAATTTTAGGTGACTACATTTTGCTCCGCTTTGAGACAATGCAACTTGTCTCGTTGGCTCAAAGAAGATAAGATGAACTGATACAAAGTTTGTTAGATTCAATGACAGTCCCAAAGACACTGAGAGGGGGCGGGGGGAGGCGGGGGGGAGGTGAATCAGTGTCTAACTGGTTAGTGTTATATTTGAACTTATTTATAACTTTGCAACCCAAAACAATGTACCAGTAAATAGGAAATAATGCAGTAAAGAGAAATAATAGAGACAACATAAATGCACACAATAACACAAGATATTTTAACGAGGAAACCCGGTGTGGGAAAAACTTCGGTGGGATTTGTGACCCACAATATTTACTCACTGACCAATATGAATAAATACTACTTACAATAGGGGACTGCACATGCAGGAAGATGAACTGCCTGGAGCGCACTGCTCAAAATAGCATCTCAAATGCCTGGTTCAGTACCGGTTTAAGCTCAGTCAGATACCTTAACCAAAACCTTCGTTGTCCACTATATCACCTCATACAATAATCTCCTATCCATTACTATACTACCATAATACAAAATGATCTATGAGATCTCATACATATATGAGTCTTTACAATATACCAAGTCGGCTTACAAATAATTAATTACATTTACAATATAATTCATATAAGCAAAACTTTATCCCATGTCAGCCTGAGTGCCAGTATACTTCATTTTCGGTGTGATCTGGATGCTGGTGAAAGTGCTTGCCGATGCATGATGTCTGTGATGCCAGTACATGTGCAAAAACCTATTGCTGGTTGGTTGCCAGTTGGTTGCCATCAATGACAACATCAACTATTCTCATTAGAGTGTAGATGCCAACAATCTCCCCCTTTGACATTGATGGCAACACTCATGAGAAAAATCCAAAACTACTATCCAAAAAATAAATATGGAGTCCAAAAAGAAGGGTGCTCCCCCTGAGCAAGTGATCTCCTCTGTGCATTTATTTTCTCCATACTACTACTCCCCCTTTAACATCAATGGCAAAGGATGCCAAAAAGAATCAAAGAATACAAAAATGCTACCTCATCACTTGTAACTGGTTGGTTACAATTTGAAAAATGTCCGCCAAAATTAGATTAAGGCTCTACATGAATTTGTTGTTGTTGGAGAGAATGGTCTCAGTCTGTTGGATCATGTTGGTTAGATAGTGCATTTGCTGCTCCGGTGATCGTTCTCCTTGTACTGTTGCCTTTGATAGCTCAACTCGTTGAGTAATGAGACAGTCCAATTTTGGACCAAGTTTACTTTTGAGTTCCCGGGCTTCTAACCTAATCCTTGCTTTCTCTTTCTCAAGTTTCTCTAACTTCTCCTCAAAAACTGCCATTTCTTGCTCAAAAACTGAGATAAGTCCCGAAGAACCTATCAAATTATCTCCAATATCATCGATTTTTTTCTGTGTCTTCTTGATTTCCTCATCTATATCCTCTGTCAAACAATGAGGTTTACATGCTTCTCTATACAACTCCTTATATTCCAAAATTGTTGAGTTGAGTACCTGTAATAATGAATCCATATGCTCATTACAGTTTTTGATGGTTTTCTCAAAGAATTCTCCTTTCTTTTTATCTACTCTTTCCTTTATGGTATCCTCATTCACCTTATCTATAGTTATGACATTTTCAGAAATGAATTTGGACAATGTGTCCAATTTACCTAAAGAATCATTAATGTGATCTATCTTACAGGTAGGTGCAATCATTTTCAAGATAGGTAATGTGTTATCAATAGCCTTAAATGTTAAGACATTGCAATCTGTTATCCTCTTGATATAATCCAATAGAACCTCTGTTATGTTAGTAGGTCTAAATTCACCTGTAGATGTGCTTGGTTTTGCTATGGGTTTCCTCTCAACAAATGCTTGCCCAATTACCTTCACTATTTCCTCCTTATTTCCATTAGTTGCTTCCACTTTACTTACATTTTCTACCGGTTCCTCTGTCTATGTTTGTACCTCTGCTTTTGATTTTTCATTCTATACAACTACCTTTTCAACTACCGGTTTCTCTAATTCTGGTTGCTCTATGTTAGTTCCCTTATCCTCTGTTGGTTTCTCAGTCTTTGGTTTCTTTGCTTGTGCCAGTATCTCAGTCTTCCGAGAGTCAACGACATGTGCCAGTAACTTAGAGACCTTACTATCCTTAACATCATCTGTCTTAACCGCTGCAGTCTCTTTATCCACAACAATGTTTATATCTTGTGTATCCACATTCATGGTGAAAAGTATTTCAGAGTCTGGGTTAGTATCATCGTGAGTTACTTCATCAGTTGCCTTATCTGGTTGATTTTCTGTATGTACCGGTGATGCTGAAGTTAATGGAGGGGTGTTCTGAGCCAGTGGAGGGATCTTATCTGTTACCTTTATAGTAGGTACACCACCAATCTTGCCTTTCCCTTTGTCCTTTCGGTACACCTTAGCAAAAGATTTGTCTATTTTCTGTCTTTCCTTTTCCTCTTTCTTTTCCCTTCCAACAAAAAAGATATCCCTTTTGTTAGCAGTCTCATCAGCAATCTCCTTAACTCTCCCAACGATTAGGCTTACTTGCTAGTGGCCACTGACAAAAATTGACCGGTTTGTCTTAGAGATTAGCTCATCAATTTCCTCTCTAGAGTTTACAGGGTGCACTGCCAATAATGCTTCAACTTTTAGTTTTTTATCCAGTTCCATCACTGACATTCTTTTAGCTTCTAGCCTTAAATATAAGTCATTTGGTAGATCCTCTACAAATTCAATCAAAAACTTTTTATAGATATCTAAATGCAAAATTATACTGGCCTCTATAGTGTCCTTGTCTGAATCTTTGTAGGAATGATAGTACTTATTCACATTGCAAAGATTTCCATCCTGTATGATCTCATTTACCATTTCCTCCGGTGTCAGAGTATCTGGTGTCTTAGTCTATTTCTTCTTTGGTGTTAGTTTCTTTTTAGGTTCCCTAACTGCCCGCTGCTTCTTCGTCAAAGTTCTAGTCCTTTTGGGAGAAGGAGAGGGTACCGGTGAGGGTTTTCTCTTCCTCCTTTCAACTCTTTTGAACTCGGCTGCTTTCCCATTGTCAGTATTTGAGGAAGTAACAACTGGTGAAACATGAGCTTCCGGTTTCAATCCTTCTAGACCACTGGTGGATATACCACTTATATTCATTACGTTTTCTTTGTCCTCCTTTGCCACCTTGGATGCATCTCGGATAAACTTTTCTCTTCTTTTTCTCTGTTTTTGCATTGAAACAACATTCTCAATGGTCTCAACATTTCCAAAGGTTTCTTCAGTTGGTTCTCTAGGTGCTTCAAGTAATGTTTTTGCATACGTTTCAAGAATGTTTATATCCACTTCATAACCCATTTCAGTAACCCAAATAGTTCTAGGGCTAACTACTTCCATCCATGTCTCATCACGTTTGATTACAAAGTAGATTTGCTTGTCATACTTGTCTACTATGCTCTGGGGTAACCTTTCTCTAGCTCTCATCTTAGTCTAAAAGTTTTTGAAATAATATGTTATAATGTTGTCACTGTTAGAGTCCATACCGGTGATAGCTTCCTTGATTTGTTTACCTACCAGAATGTCATATCCAAAGTCCTTATGACCAATGCCGGGTATCTCTTTGGTGAAGTCAAGCACCAAACACACAAGTAAGTTGCCAAAATGAAATGTCCCTTTCTTGTCACCCTTAATCTTTTTCAGGTTGTCAATTAATTCATCTTTAAGCCATTCACAAACATCAATGTTAGCATTGTTCTTTACCATCTCATATGCATTATGAATACATAAGCTGGAAACTGAATTCAATCTGTTTGCATGAGTTACTCTGTATCCAAGTACCATATTCACATATCTCACCTTAGGATCAGTAATGCCATTAACCGTAAGAGATATGTTATTAGATGTAGCTCCAGTTAACTCCATAACTCCCTTGTTAGGTATCTTCTTAGTTTTGTCAGGCCTACTAGTGGTTGAGGGTAAACCAGTAACTGCCTTGATTGCTTCCTTAGAGATTTTAAAAACAGAGTCAAGCCACATGTACTCTCCATGAACTCTACTAAGAACTAAACAGACTACCTCCTTAGGAAATTCAGGTATGTTCAGTATCTCAATGAATCCTAAGTCTTTAACTATCTTATTCTCCGGTTTAGTTAAACCTTGTTCATCAGTAATGACACCACTATACATGTTCTCCAAATCATCAGTTCCTAGATTTTCTATGTTGCAGTGAATGTAGTTTCTAGGGTCTTCGGTAAAAGCGACTCCCTGAGGAATTTTCGAAAATGCTTCGATAGAATCATCTTGCTTGACAGTTTCAGGGATGATTTTGAACACGGGCCTAGGGCGCTTAACGTTTTCTACCACAATAGGGTTCACAATAAACTCAGGTGCAAAAGATGAAGATGCCATTTCAAAAGATAAATACCTCTTAGCTTGAAATCCTTGAAAGCCTGAAAATCACTTCGCTGCTTCGCCTTTAGATTGTCCTTGCTCAATTTCGCGCTCTCTGAATGCTTGGTGAGTCGAAATGAGGGTTTTCCGGTGTTATATAACCAAAAAGTTCTTCAAAAACCGCATTAAATGTTCACTGGTTAAGTGAAAACTTAACATATCTATCGGTAAAGAAGAAATGTATCTTCTTCCCATCAACCAAGAGTAGAATGCATGATTTTCAATTTGCTGCAATACCCCCTAAGGATTATTCCTTAGTTAGATGAAGAATCTCCTACCGGTGGAGGGTTACTTTGTTCTACCGGTGCAGAGATAGATTCATCAACTTTATGATGTCCCTTCTTAATCCATTGTTTTGAAAATTCTTGTTTTATTTCATTTACCTTTTCTTTTCCCTTCACACTAGATCCTTTATTGTTCACTGGTATAGTCTTGCTTTTACAAAATTTTGCAATATGTCCAATCTTGTTACATGCATAACAAGTTACATTATTCCTATGAATAGCTTTTCCATATCCTTGACCAGTTTGTGTTTTGCATTGATTAGATAAATGCCCAAATCTACCACAAACATAACATTTCACATTCATTCTGCAATTTTCTAAATTGTGACCAACTTTGTTGCATTTGGAACATTGACCGGTGGGTAAGTTTGTATTCTGATTATTTCTAAATCTGCACTAGTTTGCTCTATGACCAAATTTATTGCAATTGAAACATTTCCCATTAAATTTGTAAGCATTAGGTTGTCTTACCGGTTTATTGTGATCTTGATTGTTTGCAGTCCCGAAACTTTCTCCATGTTCAAATCCAAGTCCAATTGTATCTCCATCAGGTTTTTGTCTTTTCAGCATGTCATCAAGTCTTTCTAAACTTTTCTTGAATTTGTCTTTGTGTTCATTTGCAGTGATCAACTCATTTTCAAGAATTCCAACTTGTCTCACAAGCTCTTCTTTATCATGTTACATGTGAATCAAATTTGTCTTTAGCATATCAATTTCATGACAAAGTCTCATATTTTCATTACCTCTATCATTAAGTCTCCTAGTCAAGTCTTCTTCATTCTTCTTTCTGTCTTCAAGATCCGTACATAGCCTCATGGTTAAGTCTTGCATTTCATTCCTCATGTTAGTGTTCTCTTGCCTCAACTTGTCTACAATATCACTAAGAGTTTCTTTTTCATCATCATGTTTGTGCATTTGCTCATGAAGTTCTTTTCTCTTATTTTGTGCTATAACTAGGTTCTCCTGAAGTCCTTTAATGAATTTCTTAGTAGTCCTCAGATCATCTTCAAGTTTGATATTCTTCATTTTTCTGCATCAAAATCTTTAAGAGCTCCTTCCAACCGTTTTCTTAAATTCTCCATCTGTACTGGTTTCAGAATCTTCCTCAAGCTATTAGGCTTTTGCAAATAGAGGACCAAGCTTTGATACCAGTTGTTAGATTCAGTGATTGTCCCAAAGACACTGAGAGGGGGGGTGAATCAGTGTCTAACTGGTTAGTGTTATATTTGAACTTATTTATAACTTTGCAACCAAAAACAATGTACCAATAAACAAGAAATAATGCAGTAAAGAGAAATAATAGAGACAACATAAATGCACACCATAACACAAGATATTTTAATGAGGAAACCCAATGTGGGAAAAACCTCGGTGGGATTTGTGACCCACAATATTTACTCACTGGCCAATATGAATAAATACTACTTACAATAGGGGCCTGCACATGCATGAAGGCCAACTGCCTGGAGCGCATTGCTCAAAAGAGTCTCACTGACTACAATATGGATAATTAAATCCAATACAATGTACTGCTCAAAATAGCATCTCAAATGTCTGGTTTAGTACTGGTTTAAGCTCAGTCAGATACCTTAACCAAAACCTTCACTCTCCACTATATCACCTCATACAATAATCTCCTATCCATTACTATACTACCATAATACAAAATGACCTATGAGATCCCATACATATATGAGTCTTTCCAATATATCAAGTTGGCTTACAAATAATTAATTACATTTACAATATAATTCATATAAGCAAAAATTTATCCCATGTCGGCCTGAGTGCCGGTATACTTCATTTCCGATGTGATCTGGATGCCGGTGAAAGTGCCTGTCGGTGTCGGTGCATGATGTCTGTGATGCCAGTGCATGTGTAGAAACCTGTTACCGGTTGGTTGCCATTAATGACAACATCAACTATTCTCATTAGAGTGTAGAATGCCAACAAAATTGCCCCAAGACGGGAAATGATATGCCCCCTTGAGAGATTGATTGAACAGATTGTTGGAGATTGATCTCTCGATAGATTACGAGAGAGAAGATTGGATAGTTGATATTGCGCAAGTGACTAAGTTGAGATGCACATTTGATGGAAATGCACAGTTGAAGAGGCGTAACTAAATAATTGATGGAAATGAACAGTATAGCCAGGTTGATAAGCTGATTAAGTTGATTGAGATGATTAAGCTGATAGAGATTGATGCTAGCACAAGATAAGGTGATCCGAAAATTGATTGATTAATCTAGGAATGTTGCAATTATAAGAAGTGAGATGGTTTATTTGATAAAGTGATTTAAGATTCAGAGACATGCATCAGTTGGACAAAGCTTGATTGAGCATGCTGCGATGAGAAGAATGAAGAAAATGATGAAATAGAGAGATGAAAGGGGTGATGAAAAGAGAAAAGTGATGAGAAAGATGATATGAAGGTGATGAAAATTCTTGTGCTTATATCATCATTGAGCTTATTATAGCAAAAAGGATAAAACTCATCTAGATATGAATAAGACCCAAATGAATTGTCATACCAATTGCGAGAAAGAAAACACATTAGACAAGAAAGGATTTCTTTAGTTTGTATCATACCGTTATGTCCTCAATGATCTTCAATGATCATGTCCTAAGATGAGTCATCATATTACTAAGGAACAATCCACAAGAAACAAACAAGTGAGCATGTCCCATCCTCGTCTTTCTCGTCAAAGACATCTTGGAGATAAAATCTGTAGTTAGAGATATCCTGGAAAAGCTAAAAGACATGTCACCAAAGATAAAATCAAAACAATTAGAAGACAAAATCAAACAAACAGAAAGACATTGTGCCTCATGCCAAAGCTATTCTTGTTCACAATTAATGTGTTTGGTTTTGATAAGTCGATAGGGTGTTGTTATGTCTGCTCAATCGTAATCTCATCACGTCATGATTTTGTTGAAGTTCAAAGATGCATGCTTGTCCGAAGTGTTTGTGTCACCGCAATGTTTATGAAATGCTTTTGGATTTTGATGAAAAGTTTTATGATTTTTAGCGTTTTTTAAATGTTTTAATTTTTAGGATGTTTTCAGGACTTTTTATGATTTTTCCAAGACTTCGAATGATTTTTTATGATTTTTTCAAGACATTTTATGATTTTTATGAATTTTTCAAATTTTAGATAATTCCTTTGATTGTGAGATACCCAAATATCCCAACCCACTGCTAAAGTTGAGGAGATGCCCCAATGAGGGATACAACTAGCTTAATATGCAAGAGTAGCACATGCGTAGGTTATGCAAAACAATCCACAAGCTATGATGGCGGTGGGAAGGGTATTATGGAATGGGAGGGTAGATATGGATAGGACATGATCAAGTAGAGTATTGAAGGAAAGAGGAGAAAAATGTCTACGTATGGTGTTGGTTGCCTGATTTTCACCAATGGACAAATTTATTTTTATTTACTTTTTTGATTTTTTACTTTTTTTGTGTCACAAGGCACCCGTTTGCCAGGTTTTCACCAAAGTGATGATTTTTTCAGGTCCTTTTCTCATTTTTTTGTGTTATTTTGTGTGTCACAAAACACCTGTTTGCCAGGTTTTCACCAATGTGATGATTTTTTTCAAGTCTTTTTCTCATTTTTAAATATTTTTTCAAGATTTTTTAAAGAAATTCTTTGAATTACTTAGGCATAGAACTTGCGAGGGTGAATTCTATTGGGGTAAGTGCACAAAGATGGTGGTAAAAAAGGGGGGTATAAGTGGACACTTTTTTTTCTAAAATCAAGTGAACCTGAACTTGGAGGCAAAATTTGAAAGTCATCCACTCAAGATATGAAGATAATCAAAGAACAAATACTGTAGTACTTTGAATCTAGTTTCCAAACTACTAAACTTTTTCAAAATTGGATAAGATTAAGGGGGTCAAATCCTTCGCGCACAAAAAACTGACCCTGATTTTTTCTGAAAAAGATAACATAGTGTCTGATGTGTGCATCAAAAAAGTCATAGTTAGATTTAGTATTTTGACAAATCCTTTGGGAGAAAGATAGTTAAGAGTGAACACTATAAGATGTGTATTTTTTGTAATTTTTTGTTGAGTATTTTTTTTTTATGATTTTTCCAATCGAGCACATCCTGAAAATTAGGTACCTGTTCGTGCACGAAGCATAAGTTGCACTAAACAAATCGAAAATACAATTTTTTTTTTAAATTGTAAAGAATCAAGTGCACTACAATAATGGTGCACCTATGTCTGTGAGAACTATGGAGAAATTGGTAAAAGAAATTCAATAATAATATGTTATTGTTGTTCAAATTGAAAAAACATTATATGGTTAGAAAGCTCAGAAGATGGGTGAAAATATGGTGGCAATTTTAGAAATGCCCACTTTATGAAGTGTAAACCTGATGATGACAAAGTCGATAAACCAAGTTGATAAAATAAAACACGTCAAAAATGAGAGAAACGGAGGGAAATCAAACTTCCAAACCGTAGCTTTGTCATCCAGGCCTATTTCCAAGCCTAAACAGTCAAAAGCGCGTACGGGGTACTTATGGTTTAAAAAGCACGTACGGGGTACTTATAGTGTAAGCAGTGCGTATGTGTTTGTTTCCCTATAAACAGTGTGTACGTGCTACCTTTACTATAAACAACACGTATGCGCTAGTGTATAATATGATATTCTATATATAATATGTGTATATACATATAATATATGTAATACATAATATGTGTATAATATGATATTGTATATATAATATGTTTATATACATATAATATATGTATATATATAATATATTAAACATATATATACACATGTAAGTGTATTGTCTCCCCCTCTCAAACGCATACAAGGTGCCTCTCTCTCTCTCTGTCTCTCTGTCTCCCCTTCTCCCTTCCTCCATACCCCATCCCTCTTTCTCTTCTTCTCTCCCTCCCTCCCTCCATACCCCACTGCAACTGTGTCTGCACTTCTATAGAAGTAAGTGAATTTATTCCTTGTCTGCAACTTCCTCTTTGATTTTTATCATGCATCCTCTCCTAAAAAAATTGACTGATGGATTTGTGTGTGGATATTGAATAGGAGGAATAAGGTTTGAAATTGAACCATGGGTGTATTACTGTGACAAACAAGGAAACCTGTAGCAATATTCTTCTCGAATGTGTTTTTAATGAGCAAATCAGATGTGGAAAATAGTGTCAACAAAGCAACATGATGAGTCAGAGTACTTGCAATATGTTTTTCAGAAGAAAACAATAGGTAGGAAGAGAAAGAGGGAGAGTAACAAAGATGATGTCCTGTAGAATGATAGTGGTGGGTATGCGAGAGTTCCCATGTTGTTACACAACGCGTGTCACCTAAACAAATTAAATTTTTTTGTATGCATGGCAATGGTAGTATATGATGATCATCACTTGTCAAACAACTTGGAACGATACATACCCATGAAAGAAATCAAGTGTGTAATTCCTATAGTCACAATCAAGATCAATCTTATAACCTTGAAAATTTAATAGCATCATATGTTTTAGAACTTAGGCAGTACTCTTAGGGTTAGGTCAAGCTCTTACACTTGCATTTTAGTGAAGCCTCGTTGTTTGTTCGCTTGGAGTCTCATTGTATGATGTTCTATTCATAACTTTAAATTTAATATATGATTTTATTAGCCCACCATATGACCCCTTAGGTGTCGTTAGAGGTCGTATTATTTCTTAAGAGGTCATATGGTATCCTGTGACCCCTTAAGACCCCTCATCTTTCCCTCCCCCTACTCTCTCCCCCCCTCTCTCTCTCTCTCTCTCCTTCCCTCTCTCCCTCTCTCTCCCTCTCCCTCCTTCCCTCTCTCCCTCTCCTTTCCTCCATACCCCTTCTTCTCTCCCACCCCCCTCTCTCTCTCTCTCTCTCTCTCTCTCTCTCTCTCTCCCTCTCTCCCTCCCTCTACCTCTTTCCCTCTCTCTACCTTCCCTCCCCCCTCTTCTCTCCCTCTCTCCCTCCCTCTACCTCTCCCTTCCCCCCCTCTTCTCTCCCTCTCTCCCTCTCTCCCTCCCCCCTCTCCCTCCCACCCTCTCTCTCTCTCTCTCTCTCTCTCTCTCTCTCTCTCTCTTCCTCCCTCCCTCCCTCCCTCCCTCCCCTCTCTCTCTCTCTCTCTCTCTCTCTCTCTCTCTCTCTCTCTCTTCCTCCCTCCCTCCTTCCCTCCCTCCTTCCCTCCCTCTACCTCTCTCCCTTCCCCCCTCTTCTCTCCCTCTCTCTCCCTCTCCCTCCTTCGCTCTCTCCCTCTCCCTTCCTCCATACCCCTTCTTCTCTCCCACACCCCCTCCCCCCCTCCCTCTCTCTCTCTCTCTCTCCCTCTCCCTTCCTCCATACCCCTTCTTCTCTCCATCCCTCTCCATCCCTCTCTCTCTCTCTCTCACTCCCTCCCTCCCTCACTCTACCTCTCTCCCTCTCTCTACCTTCCCTCCCCCCCCCTCTCTCTCCCTCTCCCTTTCCCTTCCTCCATACCCCTTCTCCCTCTCTCTTCCTCTCCCTCCTTCCATCTCTCCCTCTCCCTCCCTCTCCCTCCTTCCCTCTCTCCCTCTCCCTTCCTCCATACCCCTTCTCTCCCACCCCCCCTCTTCTCTCTCTCTCTCTCCCTCCCTCTACCTCTCTCACTCTCTCTACCTTCCCCCCCACTCTTCTCTCCCTCTCTCTCTCTCTCTCTCTCCCTCTCTCCCTCTCTCCCTCTCCCTCTCCCTCTCCCTCTCTCTCCCTTCCCCCCCCTCTCCCTCCTTCCCTCTCTCCTTCTCCATTCCTCCATACCCCTTCTTCCCTCCCACCCTCCTCTGTCTACCTCCCCTCCCCCCCCTCTCTCTCTGTCTACCTTCCCACCCCTCCCCCCCCCTCTCTCTCTCTCTCCCTCTCCCTTCCTCCATACCCCTTCTCTCTCTCTCTCTCTCTCTCTCTCTCTCTCTCTCTCTCTCTCTCTCTCTCCCTCCCTCTCCCTCTCCCTCTCCCTTCCCCCATACCCCTTCTCTCTCTCTCTCTCTCTCTCTCTCTCTCTCTCTCTCTCTCTCTCCCTCTCTCCACTTCCTTCCTCCATACCCCTTCTTCTCTCCCACCGTCCCCCTTCCTCTCTCCCTCCCCCTACTCTCTCCTCTATCTCTCTCTCTCTTTCTCTCTCTCTCTCTCTCCCTCCCTCCCTTTTCATTCACATCTTTTCTACTACCAATAGCACGTACGAGGTACTAAAACTATTAGTTCACTGCCCTGCCATAACTTTTTTAAGGCAAAGTAGCACGTACGTGGTACTTATTATTCATAAGCGCGTACAAGGTACTATTCCCATTATTCATTACCCTGCGATAACATTTTTAGGCTTAGTAGCGCGTACGCGCTACTTATCTATCCAGAATGGGAAAAAAGAATACCGTTGGGCTTGTCAACATTTTATGGTCTAACAACGCGTACCCGGTTATTAATGTAGCGCGTACGCGGTTTATAGACATAGTTTTAGCTGCCCAAGAGCCTCAACAACCTCAAAAGAAGTTTTTGAGGTCGTTGAAGGCCCCACTGGAACTGTGTCTGCACTTCTATCACTGTTGTATACATAAAAGTAAGTGAATTTTTTGTTTTTGCATGATTTCAAATGATTAAATTGTTGTTTTTATTAGTTTTTTGTTTTTGCATGGTTTCAAATGATTGAATTGTGATTGTTTAATAGTTTGATTGCAAAAAATAGTGATAAGATGCATATTTATGGTTATTTGTTTATTTATGAACTTTTCTTTACATATATATGTAATATGATTCTATTTAGGTCAACCGATATCAACCATGGGAAATAACAAGTGAGGAACGATGGAACAACGAGAGGCTCAAAAGGAAAGACAAAGACATCGTATGAAGAAATTGTGTGACATAAGAACAATGGGAGAAGAAGGTATGGCATCTTCAACATCTCAATTCGATTTACCAAATGAATATAATGCACCTAATGCAATTGAAGAAGAAACATTTGATAATTTACCATTTGAACCTAATGCAATTGAAGAAGAAACATTTGATAATTTACCGTTTGAACCTAATGCAATTGAAGAAAATACCGCATTGAATAATCAATTAAATGATGAACATATTACACCTTCTCTACTTGATGAATTGAATATACATAATGCACCGGTGTTAACACCTCCTAGAATCATTCATAGGAAACCAAAGTATCTAATTGACATTGATGAGAATATATTGAAGTCAATGCCCAATAAAATGAATGAACAAACTTGTAGGAGAATGGTTAAAAGAATATGACAAAACTATTTTAAAAACTTAAATCAAACCGCAAGATGTCAATTAATTGTTCAAATGATTAAAAATTTGAATTTTAGAGAGACAATGAAAATTCTAGGCCTAAGATCATTTGAAAGTAACAGTGAAAGAACTATTGTCAGAAATCTATTTGATGCATATCAATCTATTGGTTCAAAATCACGTAGTAAAGACTCTAATGCTACTCGACATGTCATTACATCAACCATAATGAGCAAGAAAATTAAAAAAAATGGTTTGATAAGAAAAACAATAAGTCATTAAACGTTCGTAGAACAACATTAAGTAAAGAATTAAAGAGGCGGGAACAAATAGAGGAACCTAACAATAATTCTCTTTGGGCATTCTTGGGTAGACTACCACGCAAAGACAAGGTTGTTGTTGATGCACTAAAAACATTAATTGAAATTTTTTGGCATGAAAACACAAGAGTATCACCCAACCAAAGAGATGTTGTTAGAAGGCGAATTGGGTCTAAAAATCACGAGCTACATGCGAAACACTATTTGGATATGACTCAATTTAATGAAAGATTCCTTCAAAAGTTTCCTCAAATAAAAATTTCTCGAAGATTTTTTGAAATGGCAAAACCTTTTTATATTAAGATTAATCATGTACACACCACATGTTGTTGTAGGATGCATATTGAATTTTCCATGCATTATGATATTTTTCGTCATATTTGTTCTACTTTGCACACTAACGATGTTTTGCAGGAATGTAATATACAAACACCTCCTAAGTTGGCAAGATAATTTATTTCAAGTGTGCTATGTAATAGACATGATGGTTGCATTTATTATAAGATGCTTTGTTTGGAAGGTTATTGTGCTATATGTGGTGGTTTGCAACGTTTACCGAGATGCATACATTTGGGGAGCACACATGAAATTGGTATGAAACTAGTTTCTTTCGGAAAATACAAGATAGTCACATATGGAGTTAAAGATGGAAAAGATTTGAAGAGATGTGAGCTAGTGAAAAATGATATATGTGTAGCTCAATTTATGAAAATGTTTTAAGAGAATCTAGTTTATGAGTACATAATGCATACACATAGAGCTCGATGGTTAAATGAGCAATTCAAGTTATGTAAGGACACATTTCCTCTTCGCACCATTGTCTCTATCATTGATTTCGCTGAAAATTATACACTACAACCTCAAAATGAAGTGCAATCCATGTATTATCACTCTACACAAGTTTCTATTTTTGTACACATAGCATTCATGCATCCAGATGATAGCACAGAGGATGATAGAAAGGTTGTAAGAGAGTATCACTTCTACATAAGTGATGATCATACTCATTCATCGAAGTTTGTACAAGCATGCTTTAAAGTTTTCTATGATAGTTTAAGGGAAAAGAACATACGCTACAACCGACACTTAATATGGTCAGATAATTGCACCGCACAATTCAAGAATGCAAGGATGTTTTATTGGTTGACAAGGATGCATGTGAGAAGCAGTATACAAAATTTTTGGAATTTCACTGAGGCTGGACATGGTAAGGGAGAGCACGATGGTGCAGAAGCATGTGTGAAAAGAGCCCTAGCTAGGGAAGAATTGAAGTACGAAAGTGGTGCTGAGTTGGTAGATGCAGAAACAATTATGCGATGGTGTAAGTCTACAATGGGTCTAGGTAATCGAGGTACATCATTGGTTCGTAGATATTTTTGGTTGATCACTAAATCTAACATTGAAAACTATCTAGATTGTTGTACAATTGCAGGATCGAGTGACATGCACTCATTTATGAGTTCAAATTCAAGTTCACTGGTAATTTATACGAGACAGATGGTATGTTTTTGCTCTTCATGCATGTATTGTTTGTGGGAAGAATGTGAATCACAAGAGTGGGTTGACAAATGGTCTTGTAGACCGTTGGTTCCCATTGATTCATATCAAATTCCCAAAGCACTACAATTGAGCTAGATGGAGACATCAGTAGATTTTGACCATGTATCCGACCTAGTGGATTCAGGTGATTTTTTGAGTTAATTTTTTTTCAAGTATTCTTTTTGGTTCATTTTGTTGTACATCATACTTTATTTTTAGTATTAATTAACACTTTATAAAATGCAGGTCATGTGTATGCAGTTGTAGTAGAAGAGAACAATGAAGAAGGAACAAATTACTATTTGTGTCGTTGTGTTGAGCCTAAAAGAAAATTGACAACCACAATCATTGACGGAGAGGGTATTGAGTACCCAATAGGGTCTGTTGTCGTGACAGGAACATGGCTTCAGAGGTACCTTATAAAAAATTATGATATTTGGTTGTTCGAGGACTTTGAAACACACAGACATATTCTTCATTTCTCTAACCTTGTTGTTGCAACAAATATTCATTTGATGAAGTATCATGGTAGACCTCATAACAAGATTTTATGGAAAGTTAGTGAATCTGACCATAAGGCAATACTTGATACAATAAGGGTTAGAGCCGATCCTGAAGGCTCACTTGATTGATTCTATGGTTTAAAGTAGAATGATTTCGAGAATTTTGTATAAATCATCGACAAATTGTTCTATATTCATTTTTTTAATATATAAATGCCCATGAGCTGATTTTTACAAGTTTAGGGGCATAATTTTGTATATTTAAATGGCAATGAGCTGATTTGTACATATGTACATGCCAAATTTTGTATATTTAAATGGCGATGAGCTGAATCGCACATATTGTAATGCCAAATTTTGTATAAAAGCCCATGAGATGATTTGTATATTAAAATGACGATGAGTCGAATTGCACATATTGTAATGCCAAATTTTGTATAAAAGCCCATGAGATGATTTGTAAGACATTTTTTTGTATAATCAAATAGCCAATAGTTGATTTGACCATATTTTGTGTCTCAATGTTTTGTGACTATGTTTTGAGTATATGTGATGTGTTCCTGGTCAATCATGAGCATTCTTGGTCCTTGTATAATCATGGAGAATTATTTGAGTCATTATCGGGTAATAGGGGTCATAGATTGAGACTTGATACAATTTGACCAAAAATTGTCATTGTTGTCAAAAAAATTGTCAAAAAAGTTGTCAAGCAACTTCTACATTACGTCGGTAGAGTATGACTCTCGACGTTCTGGTGCTTTGGGATGCACGACATGGGCATGCCTAGCGTAAACCTACCCACCCGGACGCGCTCGCGATGTCGGTTTGTGCATATGACAAACCAAATCAATTCTAGCCAATCTTGCAACTTTTCATTGTATGCAACTGACAGTTTTTGGAGTAGGCGAAAAATGCTACTAATTGAAAATGGCTCCGAGTCGTCAAAAAATGAGATAGGCCATTGTAGAGGAGCCTCACATGACCCTACATGATCAAATAGATCGACCGTATGTGTCTTGGATTGGAAGAAACAGTCCGTCAAGTTTTGACAATTTTTTGGACTCAGGGCACTTGAGAGATCGCACCGGTACGGTATGACTCTCGACGTTCCGACGCTTTGGGATGCATGATAGGGGCATGCCTAGTGTAAACCTGCCCACCCGGATGTGCTCATGACGTCGGTTTGTGCATACGACGAACCGAATCAATTCTAGCCAATCTTGCAACTTTTCATTGCATGCAACTGACGACTTTTGCAACAGGCGAGAAAATGTTATGAATCGAAAATGGCTCCGAGTTGTCAAAAAATGAGATAGGCCATTGTAGAGGAGCCTCACTCAACCCCATGGGATTAAACGGATCGACCGTATGTGTCATGGATTGGAAGAAACAGTCCGTCAAGTTTTGACAATTTTTTGGACTCAGGGCACTTGAGAGATCGCACTGGTACGATATGACTCTCGACGTTCCAACGTTTTGGGATGCACAACAGGGGCATGCCTAGCATAAAAATTCCCACCCAGACACGCTCGCGACGTCGGTTTGTGCATACAACGAACCAAATCAGTTCTAGCCAATCTTGCAACTTTTCATTGCATGCAACTGACGACTTTTGTAGCAGGCAAAAAAATGCTACTAATAAAAAATGGCTCCGAGTTGTCAAAAAATGAGATAATCTATTGTAGAGGAGCCTCACGTGATCCCACGGGATCAAACGGATTGACCGTATGTGTCCTGGATTGGAAGAAACAATCTGTCAAGTTTTGACAATTTTTTGGACTCAGGGCTCTTAAGAGATCGCACTGGTACAGTATGACTCTCGATGTTCTGACGTTTTGGGATGCACGAAAAGGGCATGCTTAGCGTAAACCTGCACACACGGACGCGCTTGTGATGCTGGTTTGTGCATACGATGAACCGAATCAATTCTACCCAATTTTGCAACTTTTCATTGCATGCAACTGATGATTTTTGGAGTAGGCAAAAAAATGCTACTAATTGAAAATGGCTTCGAGTCGTTGAAAACCGAGATAGGCCATTGTAGAGGATCCTCATGCGACCCCATGGGATCTAATGGATTGACCGTATGTGTCCTGGATTGGAAGAAACAGTCCGTCAAGTTTTGACAATTTTTTGGACTCAGGGCACTTGAGAGATCGCATCGGTACGGTATGACTCTCGATGTTCCGATGCTTTGGGATGCACGACAAGGGAATTCCTAGCATAAAATTTCCCACTCGGATGCGCTCGCAACGTCAGTTTGTGCACACGACGAACCAAATCAATTCTAGCCAATCTTGCAACTTTTCATTGCATGCAACTGACAACTTTTGTAGCAGGCGAAAAATGCTACTAATCGAAAATGGCTCCGAGTTGTCGAAAATCGAGATAGGCCATTGTAGAGGAGCCTCATGTGACCCCATGGGATCAAACGGATCGACCATATGTGTCCTGGATTTGAATAAACAGTCTGTCAAATTTTGACAAGTTTTTGGACTCAGGGCTCTTGAGAGATCGCACTGGTACAATATGACTCTCGATGTTTCAACACTTTGGGATGCATGACAGGGGCATGCCTAGCGTAAAACTGCCCACCCGGACGCCCTCGTGATGTCGGTTTGTGCACACGATGAACAAAATTTGACCATTGTGAGCGTGAGGGTGCTCTCGCACCAAACACATTGTTGTTTATATTCGTATTGTCGATTTTTGTTGTTTATATTCATATTGTTGATTACATATGAAAATATTCATTTAAATTTATAATACGGAAGCCATCAAATACAATGAATACACAATAATGAACAAAATACAAGGAGTTTTGTAGGGTTAATTCAACATTTTAGAAATTTTATCAAATCATATTCCACGATTGCAATATTTTATATCATATATTTTTGTTGTTTATATTCATATTGTTGATTATATATGCAAATATTCATTTAAATTTATAAAAGGACAACCACAAAATACAACGAATACAAAATAATGAACTCATTACACATTTATTGGATCGAATATCGATATTTTTATATATAAAAAAGGCATGTCTGCGAAGTCAATACAAGTATTACAAAAATGTGGCATATGCCATGTCCAAATCGATATACAATAAAAACGTAGATTATATCTACATGTATTGGTCATTCTATGACCAAAACTAACACTATATGATCCTAAACTTGTGGTGGATCATCAAAATCAAGCCTCTTCGATGTAGTACATGACTCTGTAGATGACTGCAAAACCACAATTCAAAAGCCAAGTTAGAATTCTTTTGTAGAAAATAGTTCACAATTAACAACATAACTATGCATTTAACTTTAATTCCTTTGCAATTGAAATGTAGATTACCTCATCGGCTGATCTAGGAGCTAATGTCTTCACTCTCCTCTCCTTGTCACTCTTAGGAGTTTTCTTGAAGACATACTTGAATGGAACCAGGTTATGGCCGTACCGCAAAGGGGTCTATTGTAGATTAAATGTACAATTAATACAATGTACTAACATAAATATATCAAAAACACTTAAAACCTATAATATAGAGAACAATGACGTACCTGTGCCTGAGATGCTTCTCCAATGGATTGAGGATGACTCACTATCTATGTAGAAACTGTCACTATTACCTATACAAAAAATATTCAAAGATTAAATACAATTAATATAATGATAAGTATTGAAGGTTAAAATCAATTAATTTTACATATCAAACAAAAGTGTACCGGATTTTGAGATGCTTCTCTAGTGCAAGAAGGAGGGTTTGTAATGCCCCGCTAGGAACCCTAAAGGAAAACAACACAACTAGGCAACTAAAGGGTGAAATAATTTTTTTTTTTTTTTGTTAAAGACTAAGTGTACCAACTATAATCATTGCACGTTTAACAACACAACGGAAGTCAATCATAAGTTTTCCTAAGGGTAACCAACGAAGATTAATTTTCATAGATTATATTAACACCACAATTAATCCATTTAATTAAATAAATTGAACTCTTAAGTTTAAAACTACACATACATCCAAATTTCATAATAAAGAAATAAAAGTATTCCAATGTATCCAATTTCCATAAACCATTTAAACATAAGATCAAAACAATAACATTCAGTTCACTGACATAATAATATTACAATATCCATAAATACATGGCTTCCAATAATATCACTGGTTACAAGGATCCAATATCAAGGTTACATAAAAGTTTGATACAATAACCACAAGGTTTCAACTGAACAATGATCTCGAACAAGAGCTAGTACATAAACCACGATCCAAGAACACCAGCGAAGCCTTTCCTCGCCTGAAGATACAATCCAGAACATCCAATGGGAAGTGGCACTACCACCCGACCATGTGATCCCGAAATGGAACCACCCCACCGTGCTAGGAGATAGTAGAAAACCCTCAAGCAAGCAAAGCAAGACAAGTACAAAAGGACTACAAGACTCTACAACCATCCATGTAACACAACTCACAAAACACTAGTGACTCTAAGAAGAGAGTGTCATCACATAGCTTGATGGTTACCATGGTACAGCCTCCATAGGTCCCGACCCCCATACTCGGGTTTCTCCTGGTAACCTCTCTCGAGCCTCCGGTTCCAACTAAGTCTCATGCGGACCCTACCAATCCTTTCATGAAGACAAGGTGGTAAGTTTTCCATTCCAGGCCTTCTCGTAACATCATGAGCCCTGTACAAGCACTCATCTATGCACGAGGCACATTTATCTTAATTAATATTTAAATCTACCCACCCCCTAATCAATTATTAGGTTATCACTTTTTAACTAACTTTCGATGGGTTATCCTGTCATCCACTTTGGGCATAGCCCCTGCTCGAAAGCCACTCTCTCTCTTAGGACACTAATAGGAAATGTTTCTCTCTACGAGAACTCTATGGCGAAACAGGCAACCATAAACAATCCTGACAAACACAGGTGATGGATACACAAATACCAACCCAAGAATGACCATTTGGACAAAGACACATAATGGCTCATATCAAATAGGTTATACAACAACACCTAGTCTAGGAGAAATAATATCATAGGACACAATGACAATTTAATCAAAATTGCAATAAAACTTGACTGAGAACACATTATACGCAAGATCCTATTACAGGCAATCTTTCCTTAAAAACAGTCAAAGCATAAATGACATGCAATTTACAAATTTCCAGATAACAAGAATTTACAACTTTAAAAAAAAAAACATTCACTTTGTCATTTGTCCAAAAAGATTTAAAATACAAATAATTCTCTTAATGTATTTTCAACATATTTATTTAAATTAACATTCCAAACTGTAATTAAATAATATTTAAAATAACATTTAAAATATTATAATAACTACCAAAAGAAACATATATATATATATATACTCATATATGAATATACATATATTTATTTATATACATACATATAATAATAATTTTTAATTTATTTAATCCCCTAGGTCCGAAACCCGAAACAGTGAATAGGATTTAGAATTTAATTTAAAAAGACTAAAAAAAAAACACTTTTACAATTACCGAAAAGCCCTGTCACGGTAGCCTATGCTACCGCTGGTAGCTAGTACTACCATCCGGTAGCACTGCTACCGTCAGTAGTACTGTGTACTACCGTCGGTAGCGGATGCTACCATGCAGTTTGTTTTATTATTATTATTATTATTTTTTTTATAATTATTTTATATACATATATTTTTAAACAGGAAAATAATTAAACAATATTTTTCTTTTTATTTTAAATAATTTCATTTTAATAAAATTTCAATTCTTTTTTTTTTTTACAAATTTAATTAACCCAAATAAATTTAATGTGTAATTAAATTTATTTTCTTAAGGTAATTAAAACCATTTCTCAGGTAAATACCCTTTCTCCTAAATCGTGCAATTTCCATACACCATAAAAACTTGGCAAACTTTCTATAATAATTTTCCTAATTTTCACAAAATTACGTTCTTTCCACAAACAAGAAATACACATCAGGCATGAGTTTTCAAACAAAACTCGAATTCACTAGAAGAGAGTTTTGGATTTGGCAATTATTTTACTCACACATCAAGCAGAGAAAAATAGAAACATTTTTAATAAAACACAAAACTAATAATTCATCCAACTTGGTATAGCTTTCCTGGAAGAATTTTGTAGAAGAGCCCTTAATCCCTTCAATATCTTCCAATAAATTTTCTTCACCTAAATTCTTGACCTGTTCCTGTGTATTCCTGTTTGTCTTTTTAAAATAAAGACCTAACCCCTATTTAAACTAAAATTCTAGGTTCAATAGCTTTTTCACAAAAAACCTAAATTTAGAATAATACTAATTTATTTATTTTATTTTCTAAATTTATCACATGCAATAATTTAAAACATTATTCTTTCATTACTTTTTTCATGCACATTAATTAATTTTCTAAATAAAGAATTAATACAATATTTTAATTCCAATTAATTAATTTTCTAAATAAAGAATTAAAACAATACTTTTAATTCCAATTAATTAATTTTCTAAATAAAGAATTAAAACAATACTTTAATTCCAATTAATTCTTTTATTTATTTATTTAATTATAACTTTAGAATACAATTAATTTAATTTAGTTTTAAAATAAAAATATATTTTTAATACCATGCAGCTTAATTTAATAATTCCTTTAATTAACTAAATTTATAATCTCAATGCATAAACAATACAATAATGAGATAATTTCATAAACTTAATTAATTAATTAATTAAATCCACTAAAACACTCAAATTAAACAAATCTCAAGCAATTACCCATAAAAGATAAAATGACAAAATACGAAGACCAAACTAATTGACAAAACGACTAACTGACGACACTCATACGAGTGTAACTGAGTAAAAATAGGGTCAACTACTATCTCCTCCACTTCCATTGGAAAATATAAGGCACGCTCAGACCTGTGAAGCCAGGTGGAGACGATACCCCATACCTACCCGGTACTTGTACCTGCAATATCCTGCATCATCGAACCACACATGCATACATATATATAATATAGAAAATACGGCAAACACACCGATGAAGGAGAATCGCGACGTTCCCTATCTCACCGAAATGAGTGAAGGAAAATCATCCCCTTGCATCCAATATACTCGCAAACGCACAACATATAATTCCACATTGCATAATTAAAGTAAAATGTCAGTACATAGCAATAATACATAAAATGCCATAAATCGCAAGTACTGAAATACTGCAAATAAATTATACATCTCATCTCCAAATAAAACATAATGTCATAAAAATCTAAATAATATGTCATGGTAATGTATCCACTGAAAAACAACCAATAATAAAATATGAGTCTAATGAGTTCAACTAGTAGGGGTACTACATTCTCCCCCCCAAAACTAGGCTTACTCCTGGAAGCCTAAAACAAATAAGAATATAGTTCTCTCATCTTTGCTGCATCCTCCCAAGTCACCGAGGCCTCATCATTTGGGTCCCATAGGACATTTACCTGGTCGATGGTACGACCCTGAGGATCAAATCCCGACGCTGAAGAATGCGCATGGGCTCCATGGAAAGTTGCCCGTCCTCGACCTGCAAAGAGTTCCAATCAAGAACATGTGTAACATCTAGATGATAAGGTCGAAGAACTGAAACATGAAAGACATCGTGGATGCGGGATAGACTCAATGGCAAGGCAAGATAGTAGGCAATAGGTCCTATCCTCTCAAGGATATCAAAAGGTCCAACAAACCGAGGCGCTAACTTAGATCCCTTTCCATAACGGATCAGACTCTTCTGCGGATGCACTCTCAAGAACACACGATCGCCAACAGAAAACTGACGATCTACCCTATGAGTATCTGCATACTTCTTCTATCTATCCTGTGCTGCTACTAAATGCTCACGAATTCTATCTACCTACTGCTCCATCTCCTGAAGAATATCCGGTCCTATAAGCACTCTGTCCTCTAACTAATCCCAACTCAAAGGAGTGTGGCAAGGACAACCATACAATGCCTGAAAGGGGGACATACCTATTGAGCTATGATATCCATTGTTATAAGCAAACTCCACTAGATATATATAGTCCTCCCAACGTGACTATTGGTCCATCACATACATGCGAAGTATGTCCTCTAATACCTGATTCACTCTCTCTGTCTGACCATCTGTCTCTGGATGATAAGCTGAACTAAAATTCAACTGAGTCCCCAAACCATGCTAAAGTGAGGTCCACAATGCTGAGGTAAAGACATGATCTCTATCAGATATGATCCACCTCAGAATCCCATGCAATCTCACTACTTCTTCTAAGAAAACTCGTGCCACCATTGCTGCTGTGTAGGAAGCTTGAATAGGAACAAAATGAGAAACCTTAGTCAATCTATCAACTATGACCATGATGGCATCATGATGACGTGAAGAGACAGGCAAACCAACAATGAAATCCATGGAAATGATATCCCATTTCCAATCCAGTACTAGATTAGGCTGCAAAAGCCCTGTTGGGTGCTGATGCTCTGCCTTCACTCGCTGACACTCTAAACATTTCGACACAAAATCAGCAATGTCACGTTTCATACCCGCCCAATGATAAATCTGTCTAAGATCTGCGTGCATCTTCTTGACACTAGGATGTGCCGAATAAGGTGCATGATGGGCCTCAGTCATGATCAAAACACGAAGACCCTCCAAAGGAGGTACATAAATCTGTTCATGGTGACGAAGAAGTCCATCTGCCTCAAGGTTATACCCAAAAAATCTACCCTCTAAAGGCCTTCCGGACTCTATCACAGTTCTAACATCTTGATACCAAGTATCTTGAGGAAGAACTCCAAGAATTCTCTCTCTCAAGTCTACTCCAAGGGATAATGCTGAAACTTCATGCTGCCTACGACTCAAAGCATCTGCTAGTATGTTCTCTTTCCCTTGAATATAATGAACATCAAAATCATATTCGCAGAAGAACTCCATCCATCTTCACCGTCAAGCATTCAAGTTTGGCTGTGTAAATATATACTGCAAACTGCGGTGATCACTATGCAGCTCAAACTGACACCCTAATAGGAAATGCCACCATCGAACTAAAGCATGAACTACAGCTGCCAACTCTAAATCATGAACTGGATAGTTCAACTCGTGGTTCTTGAGTTTGTGAGACTCATAAGCAACAACACGTCCATCCTGCATAAGTACTGCACCAATACCTTCCAAAGAGGCATCTGTGCATACCATAAAATCTCTAGATGGATCAAGAACTGCCAAAATCGGAGCACTGACAAGGAGTTCCTTCAAGGTTTTAAAAGTTGCTTCACACTGTTATGACCAAACAAACTTCTTCCCTTTTCTCTAAAGAGAAGTAATAGGGTGTCCTATCCGGGAAAAGCCTTCAACAAAGCGACGGTAATATCCGGCCAAACCCATAAAACTCCTAACTTCAGAAACGTTGGTCGGTGCTGGCCAATCAACAATGGCTTGGATCTTTGAAGGTTCTACAGATATACCTTCCCCCAAAACCACATGACCAAGATAGTTCACCTCAGTCTGGAAGAAGTCACACTTTGCTAAATTGGCATAGAGTTGATTTTCCCTTAAGCACTGCAGTACCTAACGTAAGTGACCCTCATGCTCCTCCACAGATCTAGAATAAATCAAAATGTCATCCAAGAATACAATGACGAAACGATCAAGATAGGTGTGAAAAACTCCATTCATTAAGCTCATGAAAAATGAAGGCGCGTTCGTCAACCCGAATGGTACCACTGTGAACTCATAGTGACCATAACGAGTATGAAATGCTGTCTTATGAATGTCTGCATCTTGAATGCATAACTGATGGTATCCAAATTTCAAGTCAATCTTAGAGAACACCTTGGCTCCCTTAACCTGATCAAAAAGGTCATCTATACGAGGCAATGGATATCTATTCCGGATGGTTACCTTATTCAGCTGTCGGTAATCAATGCATAACCGAAGAGAACTATCTTTCTTCTTAACAAAGATAACGGCGCACCCCAAGGGGAAACACTAGGACGAATGAATCCCTTGGCCAATAATTCTTCTATCTGCAACTTCAACTCGCTTAACTCCTGAGTAGTCATCCGATATGGTGCTCTTGAAATAGGTTCTGCACGAGGAACCAAATCAACATGAAAGTCTATATCTCGCTTCAGAGGCATACCAGGAATATCCAATGGAAACACATTTGCATACTCTCTAAGAATAGGGTGACTATCAAGAGTGATTTCTCGCCTCTTTGACTCATCCAATTCCTCAAAAGTAATTGCAAAAAGTTGACATCCTCTATGCATGCACCACTTAAGTTGCATAGCGGAGATCATACGCAGGGATATCGGTCTCTGAACTCCAACAATCTCCACTTCTCTGCCAAGGTCATCTAAACACTCTATTGTCTTCTTGCGACAATCTACACGAGCACTGTGAGACGATAGCCAATCCATCCCCAATACAACTCCATAAGATCCCAAAGGAATAACTTGAAGGTCCACTAAAGTAACTATGGTTCCTAATTTCAACTCACAACTAGGAATAAAGGCATCTACAGAAACACTGACACCTGTAGCCAACTCTACTTGCCACCTATCCGCTTGCTTAGCAGACGTAAGTCCGCACCGCTCCACTATGGTTGAGGAAATAAAAGAATCAGAAGCTCTAGAATCGAAAAGTACAGAGATAGGGGTTCCATGCAACATACCTGCTGCCTCAATGACTCTACCCTGATGATCAGCTTGGCGGTCATCTACCGCTGCAAATACTCTATGGGACCTCCCTGCATCTTTTACTGTAGGTTCAGATGCTACTGGCCTCTGACTACCTGTGTTGTGGACATTTTGAGGGCACTATGCAGCTCTGTGACCAAACTGCCCACAAGAGAAGCAAGCTCCTCTATTACCTGTTGGTCCACTAGATTGCTGGAAACTTCCCTAGCTAGGGGCGTAAGATGCACTCTGTGAGGCCTGCTCTGTAGGGCCCTGTTTACCCCTCTGCCAGTTCTTACCCTTCTTATACTGAGAATTGCCACCTTGTTGGCCCTGGAATTGTTTAGGTTTTGACTGTTGCTGTTGTTGTTGCCCACTCTTAGTGGGTGCTTGAGGAGTTCTAAATGGTGCAGCTGACTGGGACTGATTTCCTCGAGCTTTATTTCCACTGGTAGGTGCACTTCCTATGTGCACACCTGTCTGACCACCAAGTGTACGACAAAGGTTCAGCTCAACTAATCTGGCCTTTGCCACGACTATCTCCATTGAAGCTGGCTCGAATACCCTCACACCTCCACTGATACGGTCGTTCAAACCTCTTAGGAAATGTTGGACAAGCATAGCCTTGTCATTACCAATTCCGGCGTATTGTTTGAGCTCATAGAACCTGTGCTCATATTGGTCTACTGTCATCCCATACTGACGCAAGGCATAAAACTCATCTGTTCGAGTCTGCCTCCACTGGGGTGAGAGAAATCGTGCCTTGAATCTCTCTAGAAATAGTTCCCATGTGATGGTGTTAATGCATACACAAATCTTCTCCTCCTCTAATCTCCACCAGATTGAAGCAAATTTATTTAGATGCATAATAGCACATCTTGCCTTGGTGTTACTGCTGTATGGAAACATAGCGAAACACCGGTCCAAGCCAATAAGCCAGGTCTTTGCCTCAAGACCAGTACCCATACCATCAAAGTAAGGAGGATTGGACCTCATCAAGTCCTTTATGTGACCTAAGGAAGGTGGATCTTGGACAGCTGGAATCTCCCCTCGCCTTGGTGATCTCTCTCTCTCTCTCTCTCTCTCTCTCTCTCTTTCCTCTGGAACCTGTTGAAGCGGCTCCTCAACCTGAGCATGAATAGGTTGCTCAAACTCAGGCCTTTGGCCTAACCTAGCCGGAACCTCCTGAAACATCTGTCTCAGCTCTTCCCTTTCAGAAACATGTTCTCTTGCATGCTGAGAGTTTTGATGAACAGATTGTTCCTGCTCCTGATGAACTGACTGTTCCGGCTCAACACTCACATGAGTGGGTGGTGGTGAAGGACTGTGATGGTCAGAACCACGGCTCCGTCCTCCACCTCTGCCTCCTTGGTGACCACCCGTACGACCACCTCCTCTAGCTTTCTTAGCCATGACCTGGTACCATAAAAGAGAAAAAGGTTCAGACCCATAGCAAGGATAAGTCCTGAGAGATACAAACATTTATGACCTAAGCAAGATGGTCAACTAAAAGGCACACTACAAACCCAGAGTACCCAGTGTTGAAACTTGGGCTTTGATACCAAGTATAACGCCCCACCAGGAACCCTAAAGGAAAACAACACAACTAGGCAACTAAAGGGTGAAATAATTTTTTTTTTTTTGTTAAAGACTAAGTGTACTAACTATAATCATTGCACATTTAACAACACAACGGAAGTCAATCATAAGTTTTCCTAAGGGTAACCAACGAAGATTAATTTTCATAGATTATATTAACACCACAGTTAATCCATTTAATTAAATAAATTGAACTCTTAAGTTTAAAACTACACATACATCCAAATTTCATAATAAAGAAATAAAAGTATTCCAATGTATCCAATTTCCATAAACCATTTAAACATAAGATCAAAACAAGAAAATTCATTTCACTAACATAATAATATTACAATATCCATAAATACATGGCTTCCAATAATATCACTGGTTACAAGGATCCAATATCAAGGTTACATAAAAGTCTGATACAATAACCACAAGGTTTCAACTGAACAATGATCTCGAACAAGAGCTGGTACATAAACCACGATCCAAGAACACCAGCGAAACCTTTCCTCGCCTGAAGATACAATCCAGAACATCCGATGGGAAGTGGCACTACCACCCGACCATGTGATCCCGAAATGGAACCACCCCACCGTGCTAGGAGATAGTAGAAAACCCTCAAGCAAGCAAAGCAAGACAAGTACAAAAGGACTACAAGACTCTACAACCATCCATGTAACACAACTCACAAAACACTAGTGACTCTAAGAAGAGAGTGTCATCGCATAGCTTGATGGTTACCATGGTACAACCTCCATAGGTCCCGACCCCCATACTCGGGTTTCTCCTGGTAACCTCTCTCGAGCCTTCGGTTCCAACTAAGTCTCATGTAGACCCTACCAATCCTTTTGTGAAGACAAGGTGGTAAGTTTTCCATTCCAGACCTTCTCGTAACATCGTGAGCCCTGTACAAGCACTCATCTATGCACGAGACACATTTAACTTAATTAATATTTAAATCTACCCACCCCCTAATCAATTATTAGGTTATCACTTTTTAACTAACTTTTGACGGGTTATCCTGTCATCCACTTTGGGCACGACCCCCGCTCGAAAGCCACTCTCTCTTTTAGGACATTAACAGGAAATGTTTCTCTCTACAAGAACTCTATGGCGAAACAGGCAACCATAAACAATCCTGACAAACACAGGTGATGGATACACAAATACCAACCCAAGAATGACCATTTGGACAAAGACACACAATGGCTCATGTCAAATAGGTTATACAACAACACCTGGTCTAGGAGAAATAATATCATAGGACACAATGACAATTTAATCAAAATTGCAATAAAACTTGACTGAGAACACATTATACGTAAGATCCTATTACAGACAATCTTTCCTTAAAAATAGTCAAAGCATAAATGACATGCAATTTACAAATTTCCAGATAACAAGAATTTACAACTTTAAAAAAAAAAACATTCACTTTGTCATTTGTCTAAAAAGATTTAAAATACAAATAATTCTCCTAATGTATTTTCAACATATTTATTTAAATTAATATTCCAAACTGTAATTAAATAATATTTAAAATAACATTTAAAATATTATAATAACTACCAAAAGAAACATATATATATATTATATATATATATATATATATTATATATATATATATATATATATATATATATATATATATATATATATAAACTCATATATGAATATACATATATTTATTTATATACATACATATAATAATAATTTTTAATTTATTTAATCCCCTGGTTCCGAAACCCGAAACATTGAACAGGGTTTAGAACTTAATTTAAAAAGGCTAACAAAAAAAACACTTTTACAATTACCGAAAAGCCCTGTTACGGTAGCCTATGCTACAGTCGGTAGCTAGTACTACCATCCGGTAGCACTACTATCGTAGGTAGCGGCTACCGTCGGTAGTACTATGTACTACCGCCGGTAGCGGATGCTACCGTGCAGTTTGTTTTATTATTTTTTTTAAATTTTTTTTTTTTTAATAATTATTTTATATATATATTTTTTATATATTTTTAAACAGGAAAATAATTTTTTTTTTTTTTATAATTTCATTTTAATGAAATTTCAATTCTTTTTTTTTTTCAAATTTAATTAACCCAAATAAATTTAATGTGTAATTAAATTTATTTTCTTAAGGTAATTCAAACCATTTCTCAGGTAAATACCCTTTCTCCTAAATCGTGCAATTTCCACGCACCATAAAAACTTGAAAAACTTTCTATAATAATTTTTCTAATTTTCACAAAATTACGTTCTTTCCACAAACAAGAAATACACATTAGGCATGAGTTTTCAAACAAAACTCGAATTCACCAGAAGAGAGTTTTGGATTTGGCAATTATTTTACACACACATCAAGCAGAGAAAAATAGAACCATTTTTAATAAAACACAAAACTAAGAATTCATCCAACCTGGTATAGCTTTCCTGGAAGAATTTTGTAGAAGAGCCCTAATCCCTTCAATATCTTCCAATAAATTTTCTTCACCTAAATTCTTGACCCGTTCTTGTGTATTCCTGTCTGTCTTTTTAAAATAAAGGCCTAACCCCTATTTAAACTAAAATTCTAGGTTCAATAGCTTTTTCACAAAAAACCTAAATTTAGAATAATACTAATTTATTTATTTTATTTTCTAAATTTATCACATGCAATAATTTAAAACATTATTCTTTCGTTACTTTTTTCATGCACATTAATTAATTTTCTAAATAAAGAATTAATACAATATTTTAATTCCAATTAATTAATTTTCTAAATAAAGAATTAAAACAATACTTTTAATTCCAATTAATTAATTTTCTAAATAAAGAGTTAAAACAATACTTTTATTCCAATTAATCCTTTTATTCATTTATTTAATTATAACTTTAGAATACAATTAATTTAGTTTATTTTTAAAATAAAAATATATTTTTAATACCATGCAGCTTAATTTAATAATTCATTTAATTAACTAAATTTATAATCTCAATGCATAAACAATACAATAATGAGATAATTTCATAAACTTAATTAATTAATTAATTAAATCCACTAAAACACTCAAATTAAACAAATCTCAAGCAATTACCCATAAAAGATAAAATGACAAAATACGAAGACCGAACTAACTGACAAAACGACTAACTGACGACACTCATACAAGTGTAACTAAGTAAAAATAGGGTCAACTACTATCTCCTCCACTTCCATCGGAAAATATAAGGCACACTCATACCTGTGAAGCCAAGTGGAGACGATACCCCGTACCTACCCGGTACTTGTACCTGCAATATCTTGCATCACCGAACCACACATGCATACATATATATAATATAGAAAACACGACAAACATATCGATGAAGGAGAATCGTGACGTTCCCTGTATCACTGAAATGAGTGAATTAAAATCGTCTCCTTGCATCCAATACACTCGCAAACACACAACATATAATTCCACATTGCATAATTAAAGTAAAATGTCAGTACATAGCAATAATACATAAAATGCCATAAATCGCAAGTATTGAAATACTGCAAATAAATTATACATCTCATCTCCAAATAAAGCATAACGTCATAAAAAATTGAATAATATGTCATGGTAATGTATCCACTGAAAAACAACCAATAATAAAATATGAGTCTAATGAGTTCAACTAGTAGGGGTACTACAGGGTTCGCTTTTGACAAAATAGGTATGTATATTTCTTGTATGAAAAAATTATAGGATTATAATATATCACAAGTTCACATGTATGCGTGCATATAATTATGAAATCAAGAAAATAAAGTAGAGATACATACCTCCGCCCTCTCTTGATCTGCGGGTGAATCAGGTGCATTCAACAAATCCACAAAAATCAATGGTCATTGTACATGTAAAATAGACAAAAAACACTAATCAATCTACAAACCCCAACTAATACATGATTTCAACATTTTCAAACAATTGTACAACTAAAAATGTGTTCAATTACCTTCTTCCCATGTTTTGGCGTCTTTGAGGAATTCTTTTTCTTAGGACGAGCCCTAGACGCGGAGGGGGTACCCTAAAAAAAATAAATTAACATGAGATATTAGTACAGATAATAAATTAAACATAATTTTAAAAATCTAAAAAAGAGTGACTTGCATATTCCATCAAAACAATACATAAAAAGAGTTGTACAAAATATGATACTGTATAGCCTTGTAGGCCAAAATTGATCGTTGAGAGCGTGATGTCATCAATCTGCGACATTTCGTCCCCTGTCAACACCTACAAACAAGAAATTAGACCAAGCATTAAAGATAGTTAGTATATCTTGTATTTTTTTGAATTTAAAGTGTACTATTCTATTTTAACATATTATAAAATTTATACCTCAGGCATTGAAGTTGCAGCTATAGTAACTGGGGGAGGTGTATGGGATACCGTTGTTGCATCTTAAAATGCAAATTATTTGTCTCAATTTAAATCAATGTATAAATGAAAATTCATTTATGTAATTACAAATTTAAAGTGGCTGATAAATAAAATGTTATGAATTCAAATCAACACACCTATGTCTGTGGCTCATGGGCAAACACCATGTCCATCAACTCATTTGTTAGTGTGACACCCTCAACTATGTGAGCCTGACATCTACAGCTGCAAATCGTGCACAGATGATATGAGGATCCATCTACACCAGCTGCATCATCTATCCCCGAGTATATCCCTAAGCAACTGACACATATGCTCGATGGGCTCTCTGTCGCCCTCTAATGGCTCATCATCCAATACAATCGGGTGTTGCTAATGATGTCCCATGCTGGATGATGGCACCAGTCAATGTTGTGGCCGCCTGAAGAGTCTGTACTCCATCGACTCTTTCAGCTCTAATGGGACAACATGATGCACCTTGGGTTTGGGTGATAGGGGGCAACGACTCTCTGCGGCTAATCGCCTAAGGGCTCCAGGTCTATCTTGGGTAGAGCCACCACCTCTACCATGAAACTCTCTCATGTCAAAATAGTTTGGCTGCACATTGAGCACAAACTCACAATATATTTTTCTCAAAAAATATAATGGCACCTCATAATTATTACAAGGTGGATCATCAAAGACCATCCACCACCTCTACCAAAAAAGATTCTTCATTTGCACATTGGTACACCAATGTATGAGAAACCTCTTTGCATTAAGAGGTAATGATTGACCAGTTTTGGGATCAACAAAAAGGGCACATATTTGTTGTTTAGTAATATTTTTGTTTTTTACTCCATCGTATGATAGCCTATTGGCATATAATTGATGACACCTATCCCTAAAGCTTCTCCATTTGGTAATTTCTGTGGAAACAACTATGGCACCACTAGCTAATGTTTCTAGGCTAGAGGCGAGGGATTGATGATGGTCAATTTTAGAAGTTTTCAATTTAACAATCAATCTATTGATTTTAGATGTATTTTGTCCTAACTGATTAATTAATTCTTCCTGTGTTTCAGGTGTGTGGTCAAAAGGAGGAATTGGGGGTTGTTCTTGTGTGTTTTCAGGAGGTGCATTTGGTTGTTCTTGTGGGTTTTCAAGAGGTGCATTTGGTTGTTCTTGTTTTGGATTAGAAGAATCTGGTTTTTGAAACAAAAAATGAAAAAACCTAATCAAAATTAATGAAATTAAATTCAAAATGTAAAACAAATTGCATAAACCGGAAAGAAAGACAAAAATAAACAAAAACTAACCTTGATCCATAGCTTGGATGACAAATCTAGCACCCCGTTCGCGGTTTAGGAGAGAAAATGGGGAAAAAGCGAAGTTAAAAACGCATTATTCATGAGTAAATGAGACCCAGTTTTTTTAAATTTTTTTTTTTACCAGGCACCGCATATGCGGTTTTATTTGGATTATTAGCACGTACACGCTCAATACGCGCTCATTTTCCTAAAAGCAGCACGTAGGTGCTACCTTTTCTAGGCTCGAGAAGAACAAACCTAAGCGCGTACGCGGGAATTTAAAATTTTAAAACCGCATACGCGCTGCTTGTTTTTCCATTTTTTTTTTAAGTGGTGTCCATTTTTTTGACCACCATCTTATTGCTCACGCCTATTGATTGGATCTTTAAGCGGTTTACCCTCGGGAGTAGCCAACTGATATGCTCCTAATCTATAAGCAGCAACGATAATATATGGACCTAGCCAGTTAGGTTTAGACTTGCCATTTTTCTCTCTATCTTGCTGATTCTTTGGAAATTCTCTAAGGACAAGATCACCAACTTCAAATGTGTGAGATTTGACTCTGTGGTTGTAACTTCTGTACATGCGCTGTTAATATGCTCTCACATAATCAAAAGAAGTTTGTCTTCTTTCATCCAATAATTATAAGTCATGCAAGCGGGGCTCTGTAGTCCTCATCACTGATCAAGTTGCGTATAGAGACTCGTAGGGAAGGTATCTCGACCTTAATGGGCAATATAGCTTTAGCACCATAAACAAAGGAGTATGGAGTAGCGCCTATGGGAGTGCAAACACTCGTGCCGTAAGCCCATAAGGCATGGTTCAACTAGATATACCAATCATGACCAACTTCAATGACCATCTTTTTGAGGATTCTGAGGATGTTTTTGTCAGAGGTCGTAGCCTAGCCATTACCTTGAGGATAGTATGGTGTGGAGAAATGGTAAGTGGATATGGAATTTCTCATAGAGCTCACAGACACCTTGATTCTTGAAGGGATGACCGTTATCAATAATAATGGAAAGGAGGACACCATACCAACATATGATGTAGTTCATGATAAATGTGGCAATTTGTTTTTTTAGTGATATGGGTAAGGGGAACGACTTCAATCCATTTCATGAAATACTTGGTAGCGGTGATGATCAATTTGTGGCCATTGGATGAGGGTGGATGGAATTTGCCCACGAGGTCGAGTCTCCACTGACAAAAAGGCCAAGATGTTGTAATTGGTTGCAATTCCTACACCAACGCATGTATAAAGTCTCCATGTATCTGATATTGCTTGCATTTTTTAACAAATTGATAAGCATCCTTCTCCATAGTAGGCCAGTAGTACCCAATATGCAATAGTTTTTTAGCTAGGGTATGATTGCTCAAATGTGCCCCACATATACCTTCGTGTACCTCTCGTAAGGTAGTGTTGACTTTTTTATGCTCAAGACATCGAAGTAAGATACCATCAAGACCCCGATGATATACGATATCGGCTAAAATGGCATAACAGGAGGCTCGACGAATAAAGGTTTTCGAGGCTTTATTGGATAGATCTAGAGGTAAGGTATTATAATGTAAGTAAGCATAAATATCTCCACGTACCATTGGGAATTAAGACCAACGATGAGACATATCATTTTAGATTGTGGTACATTGCAAATAGGCTCCAAGAGCGGTTCAATCAAGAACTCATAGTATTCGGCGTTACATGGCATTATTACAAGAGATGCGATTGTAGCCATTGCACCAGCTTCTCTATTGTTGTCCTGAGGAATTTTCTTAAATTTGATTGTAAAATAAGCCTTTAAGTCATCCACCATTCTCTTGTATGGAATAAGCTTTTCATCTTTTATCTTATAATAATCATTAACTTGTCTGATCACTGACTAGGAGTCCCCAAGATCACACAACTCTAAGATTTTTGATTGTACAACCATACTGAGTCTAGAAAGTAATGCTTCATATTTTGCAATATTTTTGTTACATGGAAACTATATCTTATAAAGCTTAGGTATGCAATCCCCTTGCGGTGTAACAAAGAGAATGCCAATGCCAGAACCACCATGTGTGAAGGAGCTATCAAAATATAAAGCTTAGAGATTTGAAGATTTATTTTTGAAGATTGACTCATCAGGTAACTTTATGATAAGTGGATGATCATCTGTGACAGGAGCATTAGCAAGTTGGTTTTCTATAGCTTGTCCTTTGATTGCTTTTATTTTCATACATTCAATGTCAAACTCGCTGAGAATCATGGCCCATTTAGCCAATTGTCCTGTAAGAGCTTCTTTACTCAAAAGATATTTAAGTGGATCAGTTATTGCAATGAGCTTTGTTTGGTGTGTACGCATGTAATGTCACAATTTCTGTGAGGCAAAAACTACAACAAGACACTCTCTCAATAGGACTGTAATCGAGCTCATATCCTACTAAAGTACGATTGATGTAATATATTGCATGTTCTTTTTCTTCATAGTCATGTTGCGCCAAAATTGCCCCTAGTGTTGTGGTGGTTGTGGATATATACAATAGTAAAAGCTTGTCATTGATAGGAGGTACTAACACTCATGGGGACATCACGTATTCTTTGATATATTGAAAAGCTTGTTTACACTTGTCACCCCATCTAAATGATTTTTTTTTATGTAGGATGGTTGACACTTATCCGCTAGCTGTGCTATAAAACGACAGATAGATTGGAGTTTTCCTTGTAAAGATCTCAATTGATAGATATTCCTCGATGGCAGCATCTCAAGTATGGCTTTTACTTTTGCAGGATAAAATTCAATTCCCTTAGATGATACTATGTATCCAAGGAGTTTCCTAGAGGTTACCCCAAAGACACATTTCTTTGGATTCAATCGAACTTTATATTTTTCCAACCTTGTAAAGATTTTATCCAATATTTTTAAATGTCCCTTCCTAGTGTAAGATTTTTCGAGCAAGTCATTGACATAATCTTGTAGATATATAATTAAATATGCAAAACCCATCAAACTCTTAATTAAATCTAAATCAAATCATTAAATAAATGATAATTAAATAAATGACTAGACACCTAAGTCTGCACTGTTAATTTAGGGGATGTTTAATTTAATTAATAGGTGGATAAATGATAATTAAATCTTCACAACCCATCAAACTCTTTGATGGAATGTTTAGTCAAGCAGGAACACTAGCAGATGGAACAAAAGACAAGGACGTCTTGAACTGGTTTTACAAAGATGATGAAGACACACAACCAATAATGTTAAGTGTCACCCTCCCAATAGAGCAATATGGCAATGGATTCAAAATCATGCAAATTATGGGATACTTAGGAAAACGTCCTATTGACAAATGACAAGAAGGTATCGTAGAACCAATTCAACCACACCCACAACTTGATATTAAGAAGGTATTATAGATCTAAATGCAAAACAATTAAGATCTTAGCACGATATTGATATTGAAATTAGCTATGATATAGTGCAAGATTATGAGATTAGTATGATATTTAAACTAGGATGAAGATGATACTAAGATGATATTATCATTGAGTTTGAATAAACACCTAAATCTTCAATTAATTAAATTAATGTTTAATTAATATCCACTTTTCTTCTATCCAACCATTAATCAAATTCAACATTTGATTAATTCCTATTTTTTCTGTTAATTAAATAAATCCCATTTATTTGGTTAAATCCCCTTTCCACATTTAATTAAATTTACATTTAATTAAATTCATCTTCTAATAAAAATAAATCAATATTTATTTATAAATTAGCCCACCCCACTTGCGTTTTCCTACAAATGCATGTTGCATCCATTTTTAGTTGAAATAAAACATTTTATTTTGATTAAAATCCTATTTCTCCAATTTGCATCCTAATCATTCTTGTAGAACCTCCTAAATCCCACTTAATTAAATCTAATCCTATCCTAAACATTGTCACATTCCTAAGCAAAAAACAAGTCACTTCTCAAACCCTCAAAGTCTTCAAAAACCATTAAAGGCTTTGTGTCTCCAACAAGTTAACCTCCAAAGTCTTCAATAACCATTAATGGTTAACTCAACCTCAACCCTTGGTTAGAGACTTTCCCTCTAACTTAACCATCCTTTAACCCATGGGTCTCTTCAAGAATTCATTGCTTTGACCATGGTTATCCACTAATTCTTGCACAAGAGTTTATCTTTTTGGTAAAATGATTAGCCAATAACTCAACCCTTACCTTACCTCCTAAGGTAACCACCATGTCTTCTTAGGCGTTTAATGCCTCTTACATCTCCTCTCAAGCCTCCTCATGGTGATACTTGTCAGCCTAGGATTGGGTTGAGAATCTCACAAGGATTGAAGATCATTCAATCCTAACCCTTGTTAAGATTACTCAATCTTAATCCTCCAATTGCCCATTTCTTCTATAAATAGCCTTCATTTCCTTCATTATTCATCAATCCAAGTCTTCATGCATCTAATTTATAGTCTCATTTCATCAAGCATTTTAGCCTCTCTTTGATAATAGTAATTAGATCATTTTAGTAGCATCATAGCGTAGATTTATCATGTTAGTTTCATTTCCATGCTAGCTTAATATCATCTTCATACTAGCTTAAATATCATACTAATCTCATAATCTTGCACCATATCATAGCTAATTTCAATATCAATATCATGCTAAGATCTTAGTTGCTTTGCATTTAGATCTTTGATCACATATCCCTCATTCTTTAGGTAGTGATCCTAGAGATCAAGTGCTCATCCAAGTTGAGAGCCACCTTGATTTGAAGGATCCTTGGAGATAGAGAACAATGGAACAATCTTAGTCGATGGATGAATTATTTTGTTTTGTCATTTAGATCTTTGTTTTGTTATGTTTCATTGGTATACTTGCTTGCCTATGTTGTTTATTGGCTAACCCTCATTTCGGGTATACATTTTTGGCGCCACCCACAAAATTTCTAACATTTTTTCACAGGTTCACCCCCAAAAAAGTTTTAGCGCATACAACATTTCCCGCAAGGCATGCAGTAGCTATTTTGACACATACAGTAGCTGTTTTGGCGCATACAAGCTATCTCTTGGCGCATACAATCTATCTTTTGACGCATTTGAACATTATTTTAGCGCATTTTCTGTTTCTTGTAGCGCATATAATAGTTTCTTTGGCACATTTGAACTCTATTTTAGCACATCTAACTATTGTTTTAGCACATATACTCTCTATTGTAGCGCATATAAAATGAAAGCATAAAGAAACTTTGTAATAGTTTGGAAAGTTAGGCTTGTCTATCCCACCATTGATCTTTGATGTTTACTAATTGGTTTTTGTAGGTCTGACAATGTTTTTGTGTAGGTTCCAAGGGAGTTAATTTTTAATCTTGTTTACTTGCTTTTTTTCAAGTTAGTAAAAAGAATTCACTTTTTTTTACAAAGGGTTAAAAAGAACTCATTCTTTTAATTTGGTGAAATTAAAAAGAACCTCACACTTCATTTTTGGGCTCTAAAAAGAATCAAACATTTCTTTCTTGCAAGCATAAAAAGAACAACAAAATCTCACATTTGCTTTTTGCAAGTTAGGCTCACACTTCATTTTTGGGCTCTAAAAAAACAAGCAACTTTTCAATTCTTGCAAAGATTAAAAAGAACAATCAATTCTATTCTTGCAAGTAAAAAAAGAACAAACCAACCTTTGGTTTTAGCAAGCAATTTTACTTTGGTTGACCACTCGATTTCTTTTGTTGACGAGGATTTGATTTCAAGTTCAAAACAAATTGCTATATGGGATTAAAACTGAACACCATGATTGTTGGAGCAACATCTCCAAATAGTAGTTAGAAAATCATTGCAATAAAGAGATTAAAAGGAACTACTTGTTTGCATTGTATCAAAAGTGATAGGTATATGATCTCCCCTTAATTGGGTGACCAAAAAGCCAAACTCACTATTTCAAGCTTTATTTCAATTCATGCAAGTAAGATACAACCTTTAGTAGGCCTGCCCTCCCGAGAAGCGCATAAGGCCGGTAAACAAATTGATTTAGACAGTCCTTTATGGCTCCGATGGGGGATAAAGATAGAGGAGAAGGACCTAAGTGGGGAATGACTTAAAGCCAAGTTTACCAACCCACTATAATCAAATGTGGAGGCTGATGAAAAACCCCTCAAACGATAGTGTGCATCGATATCCTTCCCCTAGTATCCTTGAGATATGAAAAACCTTTATTTTAAAGGTTGGGAAGCCTCTTGAGGGAGTTTATCTTTCGTCGTGCTGAACGAAACCTTTATTAAAAAGCCTTAGAATTAGAAACTTTGCCAAGTCAGTAACCAAACATTTGTAATATCATAGTGCAAGGTTGAGGAAGAATCCACTCCCAAGACACTCAACATACATCTACCAAGAAAATGATCCAATTGAGGAGCAATCCTCTTTGGTTCAACTTCTAAAAAAAGGCAAAAAAAATGGGTGCACCCTAGGGTGTGATAGGGTTGTTTGAGCTGAAGGAGTATCGAGTTGTGGGCTATGATATTATTTATGACCTTAGAATAAAGAGTCTTCTTGGTGTGTTTGTTTTGTACCAAACCAGTGAAAACATCAAGGATTTGAAAAGATCCTTGAAAGAACATACACTTCATGTTAGATTAAAACCAAAACTACTATTGCTTTCATGTGTGTTTGTTGTGTTCTTGTCAGATATCAAACAAGCATCTTGCAAAAATATCAACAAAGTCAAGAATCACTTTACAACTTATAGAAATCAAGTTCTTCCAACAAAATGAGAGTAACATCAACTATTGATCCAAGTTGCACAATTCAACCCATATCAACATTAGATACTTAGTCTTGGTATTCAAGTTAGTCAAATCAATCTAGTTTCCAAAATTGGGGAACTTTATTATATCATTTGACACACTTAGTCACATCAATAGGGGACATATCAAACCCTCTATTCAACTTAGTAGGCTTGAGTATCCAAACAATGTATTTGTTATCAAAATCAACCTATCAACAACATCAACTTCGATCAATTGTATGACCACTCCTCAACACTTAAAGATGAATCTTCGTCAAAAAACTGATTTGAAGAGAAAGAAACCTAGCCAAGAGAAAATCTTAAAGAGAAGGAAGTTTCTCTACATAATCGTAAACTCTTCTTGAAACATTGTACTTTCTTACAACACTTTCATATCTATCTATGCGGTAATGGAACTGAGTTTTGATGAAGAAACCTTGCAAGCACGTACCTTTGAACAAAAGTCAACATTCTCTCAACACCTCAACAAAGGAGGAAAGATCAACTTAGCTTATCTACCCAAAGATCCAATCACTTATTGAATCAAATCGATAACATGCTAGTTTTTACACGATCCCATAAAAACAATGAGTGGGACGCAAAGCTTGAATCAAGCATGAGACAGAGAAAATAACACTTGGAAAAAGTACATAAATATGGATGAAGAAGATATAACGGATGATGTTATCAAATAGGTGGTGTTATATGGAGCCTAATTAGACTTGAAGGTTAAATTTTCCCTACTTCTATCAGTGTGGTTTCCCCCCATATTTCTCGACAGGGGTTTGGGGGTAGCACCCCCATGATGGGGTCAGGGGGCAGTACCCTTGGCACACTCCCTGTCACGATACAGGGTGGGGTGAAGGGGTAGTGCCCCGCAAGGCCAAAAAAAAGAGGTTTATTATTTTATAAAGGCGCCAAGTGTTATTTTTCTATTGGCTGACATGTTGTAACCGACATAAGTCTTGATAAAAAGGCTTTAGGGGTTTTTGGTAGAGAATTTTATAGCTTTTTGCAGCGATATTGAGTTGCAACGGATTGCTGGTTGTAATCGGTTTTGATATACTGGATAATAATATTGGACTCTCTGTTTGGTGGATGTAGCTCGAGATTGGGTGAACCATGTTAAATATTATCTCTTCACTTTTATTATTTCTATGTTAATATTTATCTTCATATAATTGATAATTTTTGCATGCAATTCCTAATAAGAGGCCCAACAAGACTTTGGCCTACAAAAACTCCTGGAGAAACTCATCGAAACAGATAAACAAAAATACTTCCGCCTACTATCTAGCAAAGGTATTAAGATCCCTGAGGATTTTGACATGGATCAAACGAAACAAGCTGAGAGCATAGAAATGACAAAATCAAGAACATATACCTACAACACTAACCATAACAATACACACGATCATGACAATACCAATGACCAAGACAACACTAATGATCAAGATAACACCAATAATTGGGATACCAACAATGAAAACAATCCCCTTACTACACTTACACAACAACTACAAATGATTTAACAACAAATGCAAGACATGCAACACAACATGATATTCCTTAGAGGATACTTGTCCCTATCCATTTGATAGAAGTTTAAACATGGTGCCATTCCCACCAAACTCTGAAATACCAAAGTATGACAAATACAATGGTAAAAGTGATCCCCATGATCATATAAGGGAATTTTGTATGATGAGCTTGGAGTTTTCCCACAATGACACCTACATGATGAGGTTATTTCCAAGAAGCTTGGGAGGACAAACAGCTGAATGACTTTCAAAACTCACAACTCCCATTAGATTATTTGAAGAGTTGGTGAACAAGTTTGTTTCACAATACTCTTATAACATTCAACATGAGGTCACCATGCTTGACCTTTGCAACACAAAACAAAAGAACAATGAACCATTCATGATGTACTTACAGAGATGGAGACGAGTGATCTCTAGATATCCCCAAACCATACCTGAAAATGAGAAAATGGAAATCTTTGTAGACAATCTAAATGACGAGATGAGTTATCAACTTAAATTGCAATGTCTACCTAGTTTTCAAAAGTTGATTGATAATGGCATCCAGATAGAAGAAGCCCTAATAAAAAAGGGACTTTGAAATTTTCTAAGGAAGGTGCTAGTTCATCAAACAACTATAACAACAACTCAAACAAATCCAAATTTTGGACAAGGAACAAAAATATCGTCAATGATGGTGTAGTTGATGCTAACCATGTTAAATCAAAACAACCAGTGCTAAACTTATCAGGTACTACTCCAACAAACAACTATCAAGGAACCAACAATCGAGGAAACAACTATCAAGGGAACAACAATAATACCAAACCTGCACCATATTGAAGGAAGTTTACACCTTTGGGATGAACTCTTGAATCAACATTTCAAGAACTATTGACAAACAAACTCATTACATTACAATACACAAGGGATTTTGAACCCCAAGTCAAACCATCATGGTGGAATGACATGCCATATTGCGAATATCATAGAGACAAAGGACATCACACAAGTGATTGCCTAAGGTTGAAAAATTTGGTTCAAGATTTATTAGACAAGGGTGGCATAATAGTAGACGGTCACAAAACCAATAATGATCAGTAGGCCTTCAAGAATCCACTTCCTAATTATGACAAAGGTGCATCATCATCCTCAAAAAACAAAGGAAGCCGTATAAATCATGTATATAACAATGTCATTCACATCTTTGCATATGACAATCAGATCAAAGTCATTAAAATCAAGGAAAAGCAAGAGCAGGTCTCGGTAACTGTGACTACACGGGCCCAATCCAAGTTTGTTTTGAAAGACAACACTTCCAACATATCTACTCCTCTGAAAGAGCAATATAACTTGGTAGATCAATTGAAGAAAACACTGACCCACATATCAATATTAGAGCTTCTCAAGATCTCACCAGCACACAAGGATATTCTGGAGAGAGATCTTGTCGACACTATGGTTCCAAACAACTTGGATATTAATCGATTCCAAGCCATGGTGGGACATTTAACCGTGCCTCATAATCTATCATTTTCTGAATATGATGATGTGTCTTTAAATCATCAACATAATACTCCACTCCATATTGGAGTCCCAGTCTATAAACATCGAGTGAAACATGTACTGATAGATGGAGGGGCCGGTCTAAATATTTGTACTCTAAAACTTATCTATGCATTAGGTTTCTTAGAAACAACCATTGATCCTAAGAAAAAGATAACAATTAAAGCATATGATGATGAAGAAAGATCATCAAAAAGGTTCGTGGTATTACCTATTCAAGAAGGAACAGTTCAGAGAGATACTCTATTTCAAGTATTGGACATAGACTTATCTTACAACATACTTTTGGGTCATCCTTGGATCCATGAAATGCAAGCAATACCATCTACATACCACCAGTGCCTGAAATTCCCATATGATGGACAAGAAATTTCCGTCGTAGTAGGCACTAACCCTTTTTAGTATTGCAATAATCTCAAAGTAACTCAGAATGTTCTTGTACCATGCAACAGGGAAGCTCTCGTTTCCACATCATCAAATAGTAAAGAACAACTCAAATCTCTATCCATATATTTTGAGAAAAATATGAAGTTAAAAGACAAAGGCATGGGAGAATACTCTTTTGAACCATCCTTATCTCTATAAAAATTACCAATTTCACCAAAGTCTCATGGACAACCATCAATATCCAAGCAAAAATCTTCACAACCCATCAAACTCTTTGATGAAATGTTTATTCAAGAAAGAACACTGGTAGATGAAACATAAGACAAGGATGTCTTGTAATGGTTGTACAAAGATGACAAAGACACACAAACAACAATGTTAAGTGTCACCCTCCCAACAAAGCAATATGACAACTGATTCATAATCATGCAAAGGATGGATACTTAGGAAAAGTTCCTATCAGAAAATGACAAGAAGATATTGTAGAACCAATTCAACCACACTCGCAACTTGCCAAGGACAAATATAGACTAGGATATGGACAACATCAACATCAACATCAACATCAACCTGATCAACAAAATCGACAAGAATCTACATGGCAAGAAAATCAACAACAAGAAACCACACGACAACAAACAGTAAAGATCAACTCAAATCTCTATCCATATATTTTGAGAAAAATATGAAGTTAAAAGACAAAGGCATGGGAGAATACTCTTTTGAACCATCCTTATGTCTATCAAAATTACCAATTGCACCAAAGTCTCATGGACAACCATCAATATCCAAGCAAAAATCTTCACAACCCATCCAACTCTTTGATGGAATGTTTATTCAAGCAAGAACACTGGCTGATGAAACGTAAGACAAGGATGTCTTGAACTGGTTGTACAAAGATGACAAAGACATGCACAAGCAATAATGTTAAGTGTCACCCTCCCAATAGAGCAATATGGCAACTGATTCATAATCATGCAAAGGATGGATACTTAGGAAAAGTTCCTATTGGAAAATGACAAGAAGGTATCGTAGAACCAATTCAGCCACACTCGCAAATTGCTAAGGACAAATATAGACTAGGATATGGACAACATCAACATCAACATCAACATCAACATCAACTTGATCAACAAAATCGACAAGAATCATGGCAACAAAATCAACAACAAGAAATCACACGACAACAAACAGTAAAGATCAGCTCAAATATCTATCCATATATTTTGAGAAAAATATGAAGTTAAAAGACAAATGCATGGGAGAATACTCTTTCGAACCATCCTTATGTCTATCAAAATTACCAATTTCACCAAAGTCTCATGGACAACCATCAATATCCAAGAAAAAATCTTCACAACCCATCCAACTCTTTGATGGAATGTTTGTTCAAGCAAGAACACTGGCAAATGAAACATAAGACAAGGATGTCTTGAATTGGTTGTACAAAGATGACAAAGATACACAAGCAACAATGTTAAGTGTCACCCTCCCAATAGAGCAATATGACAACTACTTTAGAATCATGCAAAGGATGGATACTTAGGAAAAGGTCCTATCAGAAAATGACAAGAAGGTATCGTAGAAACAATTCAACCACACTTGCAACTTGCCAAGGACAAATATAGACTAGAATATGGACAACATCAACATCAACATCAACCTGATCAACAAAATCAACAAGAATTTGTATGGCAACAAAATCAACAACAACAAACTATACGATAACAAACAGTAAAGATCAACTCAAATCTCTATCCATATATTTTAAAAAAACTATGAAGTTAAAAGACAAAGGCATGGGAGAATACTCTTTTGAACCATCCTTATGTCTATCAAAATTACCAATTTCACCAAAGTCTCATAGACTACCATCAATATCCAGGCAAAAATATTCACAACCCATCAAACTCTTTGATGGAATGTTTATTCAAGCAAGAACACTGGTAGATGAAACATAAGACACAGATGTCTTGAATTGGTTGTACAAAGATGACAAAGACACACAAGCAACAATGTTAAGTGTCACCCTCTCAACAGAGAAATATGGCAACTGATTCAGAATCATGCAAAGGATGGATACTTAGGAAAAGGTCCCATTGGAAAATGACAAGAAGGTATGGTAGAACCAATTCAACCACACTCACAACTTGCCAAGGACAAATATAGACTAGGATATGAACAACATCAACATCAACATCAACTTGATCAACAAAATCAACAAGAATCTGCATGGCAACAAAATCAACAACAAGAAACCACACGACAACAAACAATAAAGATCAACTCAAATCTCTATCCATATATTTTGAGAAAAATATGAAGTTAAAAGACAAAGGCATGGGAGAATACTCTTTTGAACCATCCTTATGTCTATCAAAATTACCAATTTCACCAAAGTCTCATGGACAACCATCAATATCCAAGCAAAAATATTCACAACCCATCAAACTCTTTGATGGAATGTCTGTTCAAGCAAGAACACTGGCAGATGAAACATAAGACAAGGATGTCTTGAACTGGTTGTACAAAGATGACAAAGACACACAAGCAACAATGTTAAGTGTCACCCTCCCAATAGAGCAATATGGAAACTAATTCAAAATCATGTAAAGGATGGATACTTAGTAAAAGGTCCTATTGAAAAATGACAAGAAGGTATTGTATAACCAATTCAACCACACTCGCAACTTGCCAAGGACAAATATAGACTAGGATATGGACAACATCAACATCAACATCAACTTGATCAACAAAATCGACAAGAAAGTTGCATGGCAATGGAATCAACAACAAGAAACCACACGACAACAACAAAATAAACAAGAATTAACACAACAAAAAGCAACTAATGAGGCAGCCCGAAGCCACAAGGAAGAGGAGTATGAAAAACAACAAGAAGAGTTTGCCATACAAAGGGAGGAGGCTTCTCACAACTTCTATAAGCAAATCCACAGATTACAGCCTAGCGCAAATCCTTACTCAAACAAAATGCAAGTTAGTTTATAAACAGAAGCAAGATCTATACCAGTTGTCAACAAACCCTCGTTTTAGAAAGACGAAGAGTGCACACAACAATAGACATAATTTTCCATCAAAAAAGCAAAAGCAACTCAAAATTTCTATGAGCAGTTCCGTAAACTACAAGACTTGTTTGACATAGACTCAAGTGAATGGGAATGGGATACTTGTTCTAATGTAACTGAAGATATTGATATAGATGTAGTTCACACATATACTCCCATGCTCGATGAAGGAGAAGTCTTAAGGTCTCGATCATTTGAATTTGGACCACAACATATCTATGATGCTAGTGAGAACGAGAAGATCCAATACAAGATGGGAAATCCCAAAGATAGTACCATCATAGACCTCGATCATGTTATTGATAACTTTGACAACCTTTCTATCATGACCCTTACAACAACTGGCCTAAATCCACCTAACGATTCCTTACCCCTCATATATCCTGAGCTCATAGACTAGGAACAACCTAAACAACTCAACATACCTATCTTCCTAGATGATGACACTATTGTCCATTACTTCTGTTCAGTAAACCTTGAAACATGCTGCACCAGTGAAACTCATAACGATATCTTCAACTAGGGGAGTGCCAAGTCTTTCAGTCACAAAATGAATAACACACAAATGGATCTAAAGGCGAGAACCATCTAACGACAGTATTAGATCACAAAAAAGTAAAAAGAAAGGATGCATCCAACAGTGAAAACCTCTTTGAGACACTGATGGATGAAAGAATTGACACTCTTTCTGAACACTATCAGGAGCGTTCACCAATATTGATTGAGCCAACTCAATCAATCAACATCAGCACTGAAGCAACAATAAAGACCATACACATGACCGAGTCATTAACAGAACACGAACGACCTGAGTTCACCATGTTCTTCAAAGAGAAGCAAATCAATTTTGATTGGTCCTATGGAGATATGCCCATATGAGATCTAGATTTGATCAATGCACCATTTATTTATAGCTTCGGGAGCTAAGCCTGTCAAACAGAAACTAAGGAAAATGAACCCGCATGTTACACTCTTGGCTAAAGAAGAATTAAAGAAGCTACTAGATGTAGGATTCATTCAACCAATAGATTATGCAGAATGGATCTATAACATTGTACCTGTATCCAAACCAGATAAAAGCATCAAAATTTGTATAGATTTCAAGGACCTCAACAAGTCTTGTTCGAAGGATGACTTTCCTTTACCCAACATTGACACAATTGTAGATCTAACAATAGGACATGCTATGCTATCACTCATGGACGGTTTATCAGGCTACAATCAAATCAAAATAGCACCAGAAGACCAAGATAAAACAACATTTACATTTCCATGCGGTACTTACTGTTAGGATGTCACGTCTTTCGGCTTGAAGTATGCGGGAGTGACTTATCAATGAGAAATGACCATAATCTTTGATGAGGTGATGCAAATAATCATGGAGGACTATGTAGATGACCTACTAGCCAAATCATTTACATGAGGACATTTGGAGATTATTGATAAAATCTTTTAGAGACTAGAGAAATTCAATGTCTGCTTAAATCCTAAAAAGTGTGTCTTTGGTGTAACATCTGGCAAACTCTCAGGATACATAGTATTAGAAAAGGGAATTAAGGTGGACCCCACAAAGGTACAATAAATCATGGAGATGCCACCTCCTAGAAACATCAGTCAGTTAAAATCTCTACAGGGATGGCTACAATCCATAAGAAGAATTCATTGCTCAACTAGCCGACAAGTGCCTTCCGTTCACTCATTTGCTCCATAAGAATTTTCCTTTTAGATGGGAAGATCGATGTGCATAATAAATTAACCAACTCAAGCAATATCTAATGAATCCACCTATCTTGGTACCACCAATAGCAGGCAAACATCTTATTCTCTACATATCAGCTACAAAAGTATCACTAGGAGCACTATTAGCACAAGAGAATTCAATGGGAAAGGAAGTGACAATATACTACATCGACATGACATTGAATGGATACGAGATCAACTACACATTCATTGAAAAAGCTTGTTTAGCTGTGGTGTTCACTTCTCAAAATTTTTGACACTATATGCTAGTTTCCACAATCAAGCTAGTAGCAAAATGTAGCATCCTAAAATTGCGACACTTGCAATTTCGACTGCATTTCGGTCTTCACGATGGCAACGCAACACGCAACCTGAATGGAGACCCTGAAACTTGCTCACGACACTAAAAACTGCATTTTTCAAGCACCCTGGCCTGAACCTCCTTGCACCCTGCTGTCCCGGGAGGTGGGACCAGAGCGCCCAGCGCCCTGGTCCCCCAGGACCATGGCACCCAACGCCTTGGTCCCTGGGCCTATTTTGGGCCCGGTCTCTTTTGGACTTCGGGTCTTTATGTTTGCAAATTGGAAAAATATTGTTTCCTGGTCGGCCTAAGGTCGGGAAAATTAGTCTATCAGTCCTAATTGACAAGTATATAAACTACATTTTTCTCTCTCATTTGGCATGAGGAGGATATGTGTACAAGCATGGAAACTATACTCAAACACTCAAGCATTCAAGCATTCAAGCATTCAAGCATTCCTTCTAAGTCTCCATTCAAGGCTAAGTGTTGCATTCAAGACAAGGATTCGACCATTGAAGAGGAGATCACATACTACATGCTACATACAACACTACAACAACAACAACATCTAAACCTTCGCACATAAGGATACAAACATCCTTAGAACAAGGTATTAGTACTTGTTTTACATTACAGACATTTACATTTACAACATTTCTCATTTCTTGGTTAATTCCAAAACCAGGGTTTGACCTAAAGGCAAACCCCTAATCCCTAACCCCCCAATCGTCTTCGCTTTTCTGTGTGTAGGTTGCAGGTACGCGACTGAAATTGAAGATCTGGAATCCTTGTGCAGAGACGAACAGATCTCCCTTCGTTTCGCGGATTTTTCGGAGGACCGTGGCGCCGGGTGCCATCGTCCCGACAACTTTTGCTCAAATTTGCAGGACAGCACCGTATCGACATTTTACTGCTAATTCCAGGTCCGCAGCTTCATCCTATATCCCTATCTTAGTTTATAAAGCGAATCTTTGTCACTTTCTATGCATTCCTAGCTTAATTCCTCTATGCACATTCTTTACAAAAGAGGGTAGCCTTGCTTTCTTAACCCTTGAAACTCATTTAGCATCCAATCTTGCCTTGTGTGGGATTGGATCTTGTGGGTTTCAACCCCTCTTTTGAATGTAAAGTCTCTCCCCTAATTGAAAACCATCAAACCCTAGCAAACCTCCCTTCTCTCTCCTCGGAGTTGGAAGAGGGGAGAGCAACTAGGGTTCGATTGTGATTTTCCGCTTTACATTTTGGTGAACCCGACGTGAACATCCTTTCTGATTATTCATGATTAGATCTGAAAATTGATTCCTTGATTACATTTCCATGTTTGATCTTTTGCAAAATTTTAGAGGTTGATTGCATAAAAAACCCTAAATTTTCTTTTTAGTAATTGAACTTGTGAAATATTTAATTGTTAATGCTTGTTTCAGATCTGCCCTTCTTTTACAAATTATCAATTCATGTCTGTGCTTTAATTTTGAAAATTAAGTGGTTAAGTGTCAAAACCCTAATTTTTGAAACCCTCTTGATTCAACCTTTGTCCGACAATTTGACCTATCAAAACATCTCCAAATCAGCTGTAACTTTGGATTCCGCAATAAAATCACAATATCTTTCATCCCTGAAAATTTGGAAAAAAGTTGCGAGGACCGTGTGCACTCCGAGCGCCATCGTCCCCGACATTTTTTCCGAAATTTCGGGAGCGAGATCTTACTGTATTTTCCTGCTAAAATCCAGAATTTTGGCTGATTTTGTCAATTATAACACTTTCAAAATTACAGTCAAAGTTGGTCTTGTGATTGCTTGGATTAAGGCTTCTAATCATTCAAAAATCATTGAAATTGAAATTTTGTGTCAAAATTGTTTTCTTACTGTCCTAAATCTGAAAAGTGTGTTTGCATTCATTCGGAATTCCAGTGCTTTATTCAAATTCTTGCAATTTGTGACTTTTGAAATTAAGTGCTTAATTACAACAACTTTGATTTCCGCTTTCAAAATTGAATTTTGCGTGAAATTGAGTCAATTTTTGAATTTCAAAACTTGCATTGCTTTTGGCATTCCCTCTAAAATCATAAAATTCAAAATTTCAGTTTCCCTCTCTTTTTCAAAATTCAAATTTTGCATTTTTCGACAATCTTGATAGGGTTCAATTTTGAATTTGCAACTTTAATTTGGCCTATCTACAGATCGTAAAATCACTCAATTTTTTCTGATTAGCTTTACAATCATCATACCTTTCATCCCTGCAAATTTCGAAAAAAGTTGCAAGGACCGTGTTGCACTCCGAGCGCCACGGTCCCGGACATTTTTTCCGAAATTTCGGGAGACTGTCGTGATTGCATTTAACAGCTTAAATCTAGAAGATTGGCTGATTTTACTGAAAATTGCTACCTCTAAATTCAAAATCTTCTCTCTCTTTCTAGTGCATGAGTTTTACAACAATAAGCCCTACTTCCACTATTCCCGTTAGACGAAGCCGTAGAATTAAGTCTTTCCGAGGTTTAATTACCGAGGAGATGGAACCTAATTTGAATAGCCTTTTTAACGAGGACATGGGTAATTCCTCTAATCCTCCTAATGATGAAGAAGCTCTCCATGAGGTTTCTGTAGAACAACTTTCGAAATTGGATAATCAATTTGATGATTTTCACCAATGGATGTCTCATGAGTATCCCGATAGTCAAGCTCTTCCTTTAATTGAGGGTCTAAAACGCATGCTTCAAAGTGATAAGAATGGAATTGATATCTTGCGTGGTATTTCACACATTGTGAATTCTAATGTGATGCCTATAAAGAGTTGTGCCGAATCTTTAGGTTATACACAACCTCCTACACAAGTCAATCATTCGGTTCCTTTGACAACTTCTATTGCTAGCATACCTACCTTTACATCAAACATAATGGCTACTTCTATACAAGACATTCCCCCTGTGATCATTAGTCATGGGGGCAATCCTCCCTCTTCTTCAATTAACCCTATTCCTTCATTTAATCCGACTTCTTCATTCATTCCTTCAATGAGTGTCCCTATTACATCTCCACAAATGAACATGACGCAAGGGGGCAATTCATTCAACCATTCTATTCCTCCTTGTAGTGTTCCTCCTGTCCAATCATCTCCTATGACTACCTATCATAGGGTCCCACCACCTTATTCTCTACCTTCTTTCAATAACATAACACCTCCATCTCAATCTAACACACCTAATATGAATTCTTCGACTGAAGCGACCATTAACAATCTTGCACAGACTGTCTCTTCTTTACAGCAACAAATTGCCTCTATGAATCAATCTAAGTTTAGTGTGCCCACATTTGATGTTGCGAGCCCACTTTCTCTTGACATTGTTCGAGCTATGCCTCCTAAACATGTTGAAATCCCGCATTTGGAACTTTATAATGGTAAAGGAGATCCTCTAACACATGTTAAGACTTTTCAAGCAATTTTTACTGATTTTGCTTATGACCCAAGGTTGCTTGCAAAACTGTTTACTAGAACATTAAGAGACAAAGCCCTACAATGGTATTGCTCGTTGCCTTCTTATTCTATTACTTCTTTCGAACAACTTGCAAATGCTTTCATTCAACAATTTCAAAACAATATAAGTCCTAAAGTTACTTTGATTGATTTAATGCATTGTAAACAAGGTGTTAAAGAAAAAGTGACTGATTTCATTGGTAGATATAAGCATTTGTATGCTCAAATTTCTTTTCCAGTGCCTGACAATGATATTCAAAGAATCTTTATTTCTAATTTGCAAAAAGATATTCGAGACAAACTTCTGTTTTCTGAGTTTACTTCTTTCCAACAGTTGTGTGCCACTCTTCACAATTATCAACTGACTGTGAGTCAAATGGAACAATCACATCCTATGGCTCCGAGTGATAAGGGTGATAGCAGTCAACAACCATTTGGGAAGTTTAAACCGAACAGAGATTCCATCAAATTCAATGAAAACATCATCAACAACAATGTGAATGCAGCATCAGGTGTGCCTCCTATTTCTAAGTTTTTCAAGAAAGAAAGAAAGTATACTCCTTTGAATGAATCATTGCATAGTATTATGAATAAGTTATTGGAACAAAATGTTCTTACTCTTCCTCCTATAAGGCAAATTGATCCTGCAAAGATTACTTCACCTTATTTTGATAACAAAGCTTTTTGTCACTTTCATCGTCAGCCTGGGCATGATACTGAAAAAGGTTTTTCTTTAAAGGGTAAAATTCAAGATTTGATTGATAATAATACTATCTCTGTTTCCGGAGTGAATGATAAAGGCAACACATCTCTAGCTCCTCCTAACCAAAATCTTCAGATTTTTACTGATCCATTACCTTCTCATACCTCTAATGCGATTGAGACTAATGATTCCTCTCTCTCATCTGATGGTCTTGTGTCTATGACTCCGAATGTGATTAACTTTGTAGAGCAGCAAGAAAATCCTAAAGAACCTTCCATCACATTTGATTCTAGTGAAACCATTAGAGCACCTGATGGTCCTTTATATATAGTTGCAAAAGTCAAGAATACACCTTGCTGTGGAGTGCTTATTGATCCTTCATGCATGGTTAATGTTATTACTGAAGAGTTTCTTTTTACTTTGCAATTGAATCAAGTGATCTATGACAAAACAGATGTGGTTGTGAAATTATTTGATGCATTTTCTTCTCCTGCAATTGGTTCTATTACATTGCCTATTGAGGTCCATAACAAATCCCTTGATGTGAGCTTTGCTATTATTCCTTCATCCGAACAATTTCGTGTGAAGCTTGGCTATCCTTGGCTATCTTCCATGAAAGCTATTGCTTCTCCTATTCATAAGTGTTTAAAATTTCCCCATAATGGTGAAGTTGTTACTGTCAATCATAGTCTCTTTAAACCAGCTGAAAGAACTTCTAGTGTTCCTATTGATTACTTTTGGCCTAAACAATTCCAATCTCTTCCTTCGCGAAGTGATCATCTTTTCAAATCTTATCAAAAGTGGAAAACAGATATGATCCTATCTCTAAGTGAACCTAGAACACCTAAACTTGACATTCCTATCGTTCTTGAGAAGGAAGTTCTTCCTTTGAACGATAAAACTAATGTCTTTCCTCAAGAAGATTCCCAACCCGTCCCTATGGATGTGACTATGTCTATGCCTAATAAACCTTCTAAAAGTAGACCTATACCTCCTCGTCATGATGGACTTGGTCTCCTTCCTAAACCAAATATTCCTCCTTTATATGGAGCAGTTCCTCCTCCGTCCTTTTATAGAGAGAAGAGACCTTCTTCTTCTCCTATTATCCAGCCTAAGAGACCACAACCTAAACACCCAAGTGATAAGGATGAGAACATTCCTCCTCCTCAATCTTCTCCACTTCCTACTAAGACTAGACGAAATCATTCTGCACGTGAACGCCGACGAAAGCATCATCTTAGGGCTCAAGCAGCTGCTTCTCAAACTTTACAATCTCCAAAAACACCTTCAACAAGCATTATTCCATTTTCTCCTCAGCCGGACATTGAGCCTAAATCTCCTAAACATAAGATGCATGATGGTCTTGATCCTGTGCGAGTTAAAGATCTTATTTTTATAAATCTTGATGATGATATAGATGAAAATGTTATTCATGATGAACATGTTACTTCTCTTGCTTCTGACAGTGAATATGAACTTGTTGATGTTGATAACCATTTATCTAATGAATTTTCTAAAGCACTTATCCTAGCTCCTAGACAAGAACAACGTGGCTCGGAACATGAACATAGCCCTTGTTTGGATCTTGTGATAGCTCCATCTGCTGTGTTGGATGTTCCTCCTCTAGCGTGTTCCCTGCCTTCCCAAAACATTGATCAGTAAGATCAGGGGGTAGATGACGTGCTAGACTAGTTACATTAGCATAGCAGATTCTCTCCTCCTCTCTTGTGTTACTTCTTCTATGTGTTATTCTCATTCTTCTATTTGTCGTCCTTAGTGTTGTCTACTTGAGGACGATGCAAAGCATTGAGATCTCTTTTGGTCTCTCTCATGTTGACTCAAAAGACACATGTGTTCCCTTCTTCTAGGTGACCTTCCTTGATTGGGGAATGAAGAACAATTATGCATACATACATATGATATATATACATGACTTATCATACAACATACTGACCCTGAGGATAGCGAAGTCACCTTGTGCTTTGTGTTTTGTGTCTATTATCCTTGGGTTTATCTCACGCTTGGGGGCTAAATCTTTGCGATAACGTGCTCCTTTCCTTTCTCATCTCTTATGTGTATCACTACGTTAAAACAATCACCCCCATTGAGGCGTGTGCGATCGCTTTAACGTAGGGGGGCATACACCCTGTCTATCCCTTCACGATACATGAAAATTTCTTGGCGAACTTAGCTTTGCCTTGAAAATTTTCGGTATTTCTCTTGCATGACTCATAGTGAGGGAACCTTACTACTGACAGTCATGGTTCTCCCTCGTGATCTTCCCTTTTACTTTGTCAATCGAAGTTGTAAGATCCTTAGTCCACTGGGGGCTTGGTGTATCTTGCCTCCTTGACGTGGTGAAAGTCTTTCAATATTGTTTCCTTGTACTTTACCGGAAGTATGAGCATACATACTCCCGCTAAAGAGGGGGCTAAATGTAGCGTCCTAAAATTGCGACACTTGCAATTTCGACTGCATTTCGGTCTTCACGATGGCGACGCAACACGCAACCTGAATGGAGACCCTGAAACTTGCTCACGACACTAAAAACTGCATTTTTCAAGCACCCTGGCCTGAACCTCCTTGCACCCTGCTGTCCCGGGAGGTGGGACTAGAGTACCCAACGCCCTGGTCCTTCAGGACCAGAGGGCTCAGCGCCCTGGTCCCCCAGGACCATGGCGCCCAGCGCCCTGTTCCTTGGGCCTATTTTGGGCCCGGTCTCTTTTGGACTTCGGGTCTTTATGTTTGCAAATTGGAAAAATATTGTTTCCTGGTCGGCCTAAGGTCGGGAAAATCAGTCTATCAGCCCTAATTGACAAGTATATAAACTACATTTTTCTCTCTCATTTGGCATGAGGAGGATATGTGTACATGCGTGGAAACTATACTCAAACACTCAAGCATTCAAGCATTCAAGCATTCAAGCATTCCTTCTAAGTCTCCATTCAAGGCTAAGTGTTGCATTCAAGACAAGGATTCAACCATTGAAGAGGAGATCACATACTACATGCTACATACAACACTACAACAACAACAACATCTAAACCTTCGCACATAAGGATACAAACATCCTTAGAACAAGGTATTAGTACTTGTTTTACATTATAGACATTTACATTTACAGCATTTCTCATTTCTTGGTTAATTCCAAAACCGGGGTTTGACCTAAAGGCAAACCCCTAATCCCTAACCCCCCAATCGTCTTCGCTTTTCTGTGTGTAGGCTGCAGGTACGCGGCTGAAATTGAAGATCTGGAATCCTTGTGCAGAGACGAATAGATCTCCCTTCGTTTCGCGGATTTTTCGGAGGACCGTGGCACCGGGCGCCATCGTCCCGACAACTTTTGCTCAAATTTGCAGGACAACGCCGTATCGACATTTTACTGCTAATTCCAGGTCCGCAGCTTCATCCTATATCCCTATCTTAGTTTATAAAGCGAATCTTTGTCACTTTCTATGCATTCCTAGCTTAATTCCTCTATGCACATTCTTTACAAAAGAGGGTAGCCTTTCTTTCTTAACCCTTGAAACTCATTTAGCATCCAATCTTGCCTTGTGTGGGATTGGATCTTGTGGGTTTCAACCCCTCTTTTGAATGTAAAGTCTCTCCCCTAAGTGAAAACCATCAAACCCTAGCAAACCTCCCTTCTCTCTCCTCGGAGTTGGAAGAGGGGAGAGCAACTAGGGTTCGATTGCGATTTTCCGCTTTACACAAAAATTGACCCATTAAAATATCTTCTTAGCAAAGCCGCTCTCACAGGAAGGCTAGCTAAATGGGTGATGATTCTATGCGAGTTTGACATCTAATACACAGACATAAAGGCTATCAAAGGTCAAGCTATCACAAATTAGCTAGCGGAAGAACTATTACAAGACAATCATCCAATCCATGTTGAATTTCCAGACACAAATATTTTCACAGTACCAACAAAAGCATGGGTTTTATACTTTGATGGCTCATGCACACATCATGGATCAGGTGTCAACATCCTATTCATCACTCCAATAGGATACACCATTCCAAGATCTTACCGACTAATGTTTTCTTGCACAAATAACATAGATGAGTACAAAGCTCTAGTAACAGGCATCAAAATGACCATGGAGTGGAAGATCATAGAGTTGAAATTCTATGGGGACTCTCAATTGGTCATCAATCAGGTTGAAATGACTATCAAACAAAGGAGGACAAGTTGATTCCCTACAAGTGCATGGTGGATGATTTCAAGTAGTACTTTGTGAACATCAAGTTTGAGCAGATTCCAAGGTTGGATAATAAAGCTATAGACGCCATGGCAACCATTGCTTCACTCCTGTAAATACCAGACAAACATAGTCATTATGAGTTCCTAGTGGAACAATTGTTTTCCCTGCCTATGACAATTTTGAATCCCAAGTCATATGCCACATTGTCGGTTTCAACTCACCCCTCTATGGAAAGATCTACACATACCTATAGACAATATCCTTCAACCGGATCTATCTAGAAACTAGAAGCAAAAATTTATTCGTCAAGATTCTCGCTATACCCTAACTACTGACACACTTTACCACCGAGGTCTTGATGGTACTCTTCATCGGTGTCTTGATCGTAACGAATTTGAAACCGCCTTGCAAGAACTTCATGAAGGTATTTGTGGCACACATTCAAGTGGTCCTACTCTCGCCGAGAAACTTCTAAGGATGTGATATTATTGGCCGACCATGTAAAAGGAATCATACCAGTTTGCCGAAAAATGTCCAAAATGCCAAATTCATGGCAATCTTATACATGCACCAACAGAGCAGCTACAACCATTCAGTACATCATGGCCATTCTACTAATGGGGACTCGACCTAGTGGGCAAGATTCATCCTTCCTTGTCAAATGGACATAAGTTTATCATCACGACCATTGAGTATTTTACAAAGTGGATATAGGTCGTCCCATTGACTATTGTTGCTGGCAAGCAAATATCCTCTTTTATCCTGAATTATCTCATTTGTCGGTATGACATTCCTAGTTCCATTATGACTAATAATGGAAGACCATTCACAAATCAAGATGTGAAGGAACTATGTGAACAATTCCATATCCAACATCTTTTTTCCACACCTTATTATCCACAAGGGAATGGACAAGAAGAGGCTTCAAACAAAACCATCCTAAAATACCTCAAGAAAATAGTGAACGAGGCTGGTTGTGATTGGCATGTCCAACTCAACCCAACATTATGGGCCTACAAAATTAGCATCCACACACCTACAGGAGCTACACCATACTCACTTGTGTATGGATCAGATGCTATTTTGCCTATTGAGGTCAAAATTCCATCACTCAGAGTATCACTGAAGGGACTCATTCTAGATGAAGAATATTGGGAAACAAACTACAAGAGTTAGAGCTGCCGGATGAGCACCGACAACATGCTTTTGATCACCTCAAAGCATATCAACAAAACATGTGCAAGAGCTACAATCACAAAGTAAAACCAAGAGCATTTCAAATTGGTGATTTGGTACTAAAGGAAAATCCCCACAATCAATAGGATCAGGAAAAGAAGGGCAAGTTTGAACCAAATTGGCTAGGTCCTTTTGTCATCATATCAACTTATGGATCAGGGGCATAGCAGTTGTCGATGTCAGAAGGGGACTTGTTTGACAAACCTATCAACAAAATTCACCTCAAAAAGTTCTATACATGAGTTATCCAATGAACAGATAAGATAAAATACAAAAAAGAAAAAAAGTCAAGAAAAAATTAAAAAAAAATCAAGAAAAATACAGAAAAAATCATAAAAATAAAAATGTGCAATAAAAGAAAGTAGTGAAAACCTCACAACAGGCACTATTTGTGATAGATTGGCTCTTCCATCTATGGGTGCATATATCATAGCTTTGGCATCCATCTGAGCAAAACTTTTTAACACATCACAATCATTGGAAACACTTAGCATAGTCACTATCCTTGGTTATTCAAACAGTTATCCACATCATATCTCACCATGGCTTGGTGATCAATGTATATATCCAAATCGAAAGAAGTTTCCATAGGTGGGGAAAAAAAATCTTGACTTAACTGGGGACATCTTGTCTTTTGGGTTTAAAAAAATCAAACAACACAAACATAAACACTTGAACGAAGACAAAGATCAGAACTATCAATTAAAAAAAAAAGAAGAACTGAACACACAACTGATTTTTGAAACGAAAACAAGGATACATTTGCAAGATGTTTTATCTAACAAACTACATAGGACAACATGCATGTCTATCTTGGTAGTTTTTGATTTTTGTGATCATATCTCCTAAGCAACTCAAGGATGTCTTCAAGACTAGAGAAGTGAGGAGGGAGTGTGATATTTTATTTATCTGATGTTTGTGTGTAAAGCCTTATTGCCATGCAAATGTCTTAAAACATGATCAGGACACATATCATTGGGGACATTTTGGATTTGTATAGGACAAAGGTTAACTCTTGTCTGTTTTATGCAAGCAACACTCAGGTCATCTTGGTTCAATTATACCTCGACGCTTGTGTCATCTTGCAATATTAAAATTTATGTAAGTTATACTCAAGTCATCATGGTTCAATTATACCATGATTCTTGTACAACCTTTCAACATTTTAAAGGCTCAGTGATGATAAAAGGAGCACACCAAATTTGATCGACAGGATGATTGCAATTGCATTTAGTTGCATATCAATTAATCATTGCATTTAGTTGAATACCATTTAAAAATAATGCATTTAGTTGCATATCATTTAATCATTGCATTTAATTGCATATCATTTAATCATTACATTTAATTGCATCATCATCATCATCATCATCATCATCATCATCATCATCATCATCATCATCATCATCATCATCTAGCTGCATCATCATTTATTCACATCCATCATTTCATCCATCACATGCATATCTATCAATTCATCATGGAATCATTCTTCACTTTAATATCTTCATCATTCATCCAACTATCATCTATCATGTCTTATACAAGATGTGTCCTTCTTGGAACCAGACATTTTGATCATCTATCTTTGTCTTATATAGGATATATCTTGCATGAAACAGGACGTTTTGATCATCTTTATCTTATACGGGATGTGTCCTTCCTGAAACCAGAGTTGATCTCAATCCAATCAATCTTATCAATCCAATTCATTTGATCAATCGGTCAATCTACAATCTATCCACTCATCTATCTTTCATATAATATTCTTCTTCTTATGAGAGATCATTCATGCCTTTAATGCACTAATGATCTCCTTAGGGGGAATCATCATCATATCAACATCATATCAATATCAGTATCTAAAATCAGTATTAGGGGCAGCATATCGAAAATTTTGGCAACAACATGAAAATAATTTTTTTTGGCAATATATCAAGAGATTTTTCTTTGAATCAACAGGTGGTCACACATCGCTTCAAAGAGGGGGAAAATGTAGACACCTAAATCTACACACTTAATTAAATGAATTTTATTTGTTTAATTATCATTTATCCACCTATTGATTAAATTAAGGTTTAATTAATATCCACTTTTCTTCTATCCAACCATTAATCAAATTCAACATTTGATTAATTCCCCTTTCTTCTTTTAATTAAATGAATCCTATTTATTTGATTAAATCCACTTTCCACATTTAATTAAATTTACATTTTATAAATTCGTCTTCTGATATAAATAAATCAATATTTATTTATAAATTACCCCATCCCACTTGTGTTTTCTTACAAATGCAAGTTGCATCCATTTTTAGTTGTAATAAAACATTTTATTTTGATTAAAATCCTATTTCTCCCACTTGCATTGTTCTACAAAATCCAGTTGCATCCTAATCATTCTTCTATAACCTCCTAAATCTCACTTAATTAAATCTAATCCTATCCTAAACATTGTCACATTCCTAAGCAAAAACAAGTCACTTCTCAAACCCTCAAAGTCTTCATAACCATTAAAGGCTTTGTGTCTCCAACAAGTTAACCTCCAAAGTCTTCAATAACCATTAATGGTTAACTCAACCTCAACCCTTGGTTAGAGACTTTCCCTCTAACTTAACCATCCTTTAACCCATGGTCTCTTCAAGCATTCATTGCTTTGACCATGGTTATCCACTAATTCTTGCACCGGAGTTTACCCTTTGGGTAAAAGGATTATCCAATAACTCAACCCTAACCTTACCTCCTAAGGTAACCACCATGTCTTCTCAAGCATTTAATGCAGGTCTTACATCTCCTCTCAAGTCTCCTCATGGTGACACTTGTCAACCTAGGATTGGGTTGAAAATATCACAAGGATTGAAGGTCATTCAATCCTAACCCTTGTTAAGATTACTCAATCTTAATCCTCCAATTGCTCATTTCCTTTATAAATAGGTTTCATTTCCTTCATTATTCATCAATCCAAGTCTTCACGCATCTAATTTATAGTCTCATTTCATCAAGCATTTTAGCCTCTCTTTGATAATAGTAATTAGATCATTTTAGTAGCATCATAGCATAGATTTATCATGTTAGTAATACATCATGTTAATTTCATTTCCATGCCAGCTGAATATCATCTTAGTATCATCTTCATGCTAGCTTAAATATCATACTAATCTCATAATCTTGCACCATATTAGAGCTAATTTCAATATCATGCTAAGATCTTAGTTTCTTTGCATTTAGATATTTGATCACATATCTCTCATTCTTTAGGTAGTCATCCTAGAGATCAAGTTCTCATCCAAGCTTAGAGCCACCTTGATTTGAAGGATCCTTGGAGATAGAGAATAATGGAACAATCTTAGGAGATGGATGATTTTGTTTGTTTTATAATTTAGATCTTTGTTTTGTAATGTTTCATTGGTATACTTTCTTGTCCATGTTGTTTATTGGCTAACCCTCATTTCAGGTATACAACATCATGTCATGAAAAATAGTTGTCATTATGCACTGATAAGTAGCTCCAACATTATTAAATCCGAAAGGCATGGAATTCCAACAAAAGGTTCCCCAAGGACAAGTGAATGCTATTTTGATCTGATCGTTGGGAGTAATTTTGATTTGATTATAGCCTATCAACCCATCCATGAGGGATAATATCTCATGTCCTGCTGTAGAATCCACTATCATGTCAATATTTGGAAATAGGAAGTCTTCTTTATGATAACCTTTATTTAAATATCTGAAATATGTGGAAACACGAACATTCCCATCAGGTTTTGAAACTAGTACCAAATTTGAAATTGAGTTGGCATAATTGAGAGGCCTTATAAATCCAATGTCTAACAACTTTTATAGTTCTTCCTTTACCAATAGTGCCACATAAGGATGCATTTTTATCAATTTTTGTTTGACAGGTTTTGCCCCTGGTGGCAAAGACAAGTGATGCATAACTAAATTAGGGTCAAGTCCCAACATGTCTGCATAGGATCATGCAAAATCAACCCGTCTTTCCTTGTAGATATGGATATTCTCTATCATCTCTTCAAGTGTCAATGATTCTACTATATGTATAATCTTTGGTTGCTCTTCTATGCCCAAGTTTGCTAGTACTGTCTTTTCCACTAACATAGATGACTTATCATGATATAATGCTAGAGGAAGTGTGTCAAGCCTTCCATCCTTAGGCACCTTAGAGAGGTTTTCACCGTCGGGTACGTCCTTTATTTTTACTTTTTTCAGGTCTAATAGTACCGCAAAATGGTTTTCACTAGAAAACCTATTGATATTTTCCATAATTTTGCTACTAAAATGCTTGGCACTTTCTCCAAAGTAAGCCACACTGTTGAGTTCTATGGTGAATCCAGCCCTATGAGCTCCAAGGGGTAAATCAATTTATGCTCCAAGAAAGTTTATGATTGCTCATCATTTTGGAAAACATCTAATTGGGGTGATCCTGTTTGGTTCCAATCAATAAGTTGCGGGTGAACAAGGGGTAAAGGATCATGATTAGGCTCAAGGTTATGAATAGGCTCAAGGGTACATATAGAATCATAGTAATATATATCAATGAAATCGTCAGATTCATCGATGGCACCTTCCTCGTCAGTCTGTGTTGCATTAGAAAACTCTCCTACCTCACTCAAGTTACCCTTAGTACTCAAGGTCTTATCTTTCTGCGTATCATACCCCAGTCCAAGAACCTTACATCCACCATCAGGTTTGATTGGTTCAAGTATACCTTGTTTGTGTAAACCAAGAGGACTGTGACCATCATAGCCATATCTTTTCATTATCTTCAGTCCCTTTCCATATTGCTCGGTTGGTATTTTGACTTCAGGTTTCACAATTTGTTCTTTCTCTGTATCTTCATCTTTTTATAACCATCTCAAGAGATCCTCTTCTTCCATCTCATTATACAAAGCTTCCAATTTTTTGAAAATAGTATGTTTACAGACTATAATGGTGGTGTCTGATGTGGTTTCAATCATTTGTTGGTTTCCACAAGTGCGAGGGGACAAAGGTAGCTTTCAAATGGAAAAAGAACGACCCATTGAATATTCCCCTACTCCATGGTCTTTTACTTTTATTTTGATCTCAGCTTCATTGGATTTGGAGGTGCACGTTTTTAAGAAGTCAGGATTAATGTATGCTTGGGAAGGAGGTTCTTCACAATTTCTAGGAATGATGGATTCAGTCTTAGAAATCAAATTGTTATAATACATAAAAGGGTTTGGATCTCTTGGTACAGCTATTTCAACACCATTGTGTGGAAATTTGATGCACTGATGGTAGGTAGAAGGTACAACTTGCATTGCATGGATCCAGGGCCATTCGAGGAGAATGTTATAAGTCAAGGGGAGATCTAGGACTTGGAAAACCACATCCTTCACCACAGGTCCCACTTTGATAGGTGATGTAACTGATCCTTAGATGAGCGTTCCTCTTCATCATATGCCTTTATCGTAATCTTTTCCTTTGGATCAACTGCACTTTCATTAGACCCAAGCTCTTTAATTAATTTTAGAGCACAAATATTTAGACCCGCTCCTCCATCTATTAGAACTCACTTGATCTTAACTCTATGGACAAAGGCTTCAATGTGTAAGGGTGCATTATGTTGTTGTTGCATGGATGAATCGTCATTCTGGGTGAAAGTGAGAGTATGAGGGGAGGTGATATATCCCACCATAGCTTGAAATTGATCTACATGTAGGTTTGTAGGCACTGTGGCAGTAGTGAACACTTTATCAAGGTAAGCTTTATGTTCAGGGAATAAGCATAGCAACTCAAGTATGGAAATCTGTGTGGGCGTTTTTCCTAAATCATCTATAAGGTTGTATTGCGGAGTCGGTTCAACGAGTTTAGAATTAGGGCCTCTAAGAATAAATATGCTTATGTGGGTGGTAACATTATAATTAGTTTCTTCAACCTTTATGATGAAAGTGTTCACATGATTGTCATCCCCATTGATGTTATTTATGGTATAATCATATTTAACATCGGGTTCACGCCATCATCATATTTGGGGGCCTTTCCTTTATCTTTGTCATGCTTAGGAAAAGGATTCTTGAATATCTCACGATCGAAGTTACCGGAAGGAGTATGTCCATCAATCAAAATTTTTCCCTCATCAAGAAGGTCTTGTATCACATGTTGAAGTTTATTGCAATTGTTAGTCTTGCGACCTTTGTGTTTATGATAGTCGCAAAAGTGATCATCATTCCACCATGGGGGTTTGACTTGTTGATTGTATTCTCTCATCTCAGGTTATGTTATAAGACAATTTTACAAGAGTTCTTTCAATGTTGACTTGATTGGTTGTCCCAATGGTGTAAAATTTTTCTTAGGAAAACTTCTTTGTTTCTCTTTTACTTTGTTTGAGGATGAACCCTTAAGGTTGTAAATAGGTGATGATGTTTTAGCATTTTTCGCATCAACAACTCTGTCATTAACCACATTCTTGTTCTTAGCCCAAAATAATGTTTTGTGGTTCGAACTCGATACTTTGTGACCTTTATCATCGATACGTGTTTGTTCGATCCGAAATCCCATTTCTATGACCTCATCAAAGGTGTCCAAACACTTGAGGCGAAGCTCTCTTCCAATTTCCTTGTTTAAATTGCAATAGAGGAGGTCAACAAGTTGCTTATCAGGAATGTCATAAGGTGCTCTTTTTGTCAAATGTCTCCGGGTGAACTCACAAAGCTAGTTCCCACTTTTTGGTACATCCTGATTTTTGTTGAATTCATACATTTTTTAGAAAATATAATTATTTAAGCTTTAAGAGCTCTCATTTGAAGTAATTAATTGAAGAGAGTTAGATCAAAGGCTCTTAGATCAAAATTTCTTGGATAGAACCTCTCTACTTGTAAATCATACTTGCAATGGAGTTTCCTTTGCATCTATCAAATGCTGATAAAAAACCAATTTTACATTAGCTTTTGAGGGGTCAAACAAATTCATTTAGAAGTTTTGTTTTCTTAAGGATTTATTCCTAATTATAAGCTTTCCAAATAGTACAATTTTTAATATAATTAATTTCATTAATATATTTTTATTTTAGTTTTTATGAATGTAGGTTTTTCACCGAACATGAACTTCTTTGTTCAATGCATTGGGAAAAATAGTAAACTAATTCAAAAAAAATCTGAAAAATATCTATGCACTAGGTATTGATGTCTTCTTTCTAAAAATAAAAATAAAACTAAATTTTGATATATATAGAACACGTTATGTGTTCAAACGTACACCTATATCTAAATTATAATTAGTTAGACTTCAAAACTTAATAAAATAAAAAATATTCAACATATCACTATCAAACTAATAGCATGCCCTGGGTATTGATGTTACAAACCAAAATTTAAAAGAGATAAGTTTTTATCATTTATAGAAAAAAAAAGTTATACGTTTTGGGATGCACATCACTCTTAAAAAATGTTGTTTGTTGTAAAAAACTACTTTTGAGGGAGATGGAAAAATCAATAAAATTTTATTCAAAAAAATTTGAAAAAACTATATTTAGAATCTGCAAAAAAGATGTTACAAATCACTAGTTTACATCATCTTCAAATTCTTAATGGTTTAAAAGTTATAGGTGTCGAAATGTGAAGGTTTTTTGCAAAATGTTCATCTAAGTGTCAAAGTTGGTCAAAAAGTGGGAACCAGTATTGTGAGTTCACCCCTCCATCTTTGCAAAAAATGATATGAAGGATTCTCCTTGTTTTTTTTTTTATGTTGGAGAGGTCCATCATGGCCACCTCATGTTTGCAGTTGTAAGCACAGTGTGAGGCAAACTTATTAGCCAATTCTTGGAAAGATTTGATAGTTGGAGGTAATCAGGAGAACCATTCCATAGTGCTTCCTCCAAGAATATGAGAAAATAGTCTCATAAGGTATGTTTCATCCACTGCAAACTCTAAGGTGGTAGTGCAAAATTCTCTCAAGTGATCTTTAGGGTCCCCTTTTCCTCTACACATTGATTTTTGGTATCTCCCAATGACTAGGAAAAGGTGGCATTAGAATGCTTAGATCAAAAGGATAGAGACATATGTCCTCAATAGAAAATTTATATGACGATGCCTTCTTATTCTTGAGAGTGTCTAATTCTTGTCTCAATGCTCTCAATTCATTCAAAACGGGATCATTAGTAAGCACATATTTTGATGTTTTCATAGATCTATTGTATCCTGGTTGAGGTAGAAAGTTCTGTGATCTTTTATTTTGTCCTCATTGTTTTTCCTTCTAGGTTTAGATTCACTAGCTCTCGGTTTGTCCTTAACTGCGAGCAATGATATGTCAAAATCAGGTGGCAGTTTAATTCCCTCATTAGCAAGGGCTTTGAAGTATGCTTGTGGATCACGTTTAACCACCTCCTTAAGAAGTTTAGTAAATCTATGATTATGAAACGCCTGGTCAATGATAGATTGAGTTATTTATTCATCGCTTGTTTCACTAGTCACAACACTAATGTGTTCTTCTTCATTAAAATCAATAAGTTTGTCTCCATCTTGAAATAGATAATTTTCAAACATTTTGATTCTCAAGTTAGGAGACATAAGCGATCATTCTGATATTTGACCTAGGATAATGTATGAGACTCAAGATGGAATGCAAAACCTAAAAAATGTAGACTCAACTATATGATAGGATACTTAATGAGATTCTAAATGAGGTACTGGCGACCAATGGTGAACCTAGTATGAGAAAATGCAAGGGTTCAAGGCAACTCTAGGTCTGAAGGAAATTGTGATGCAAGGTGACACTTGTGCTATGATGGATAGACACAAGGACAATTAATCAAGAGAGGGTGAGCTAAGTAGGAGACGATGAACTCCGAGTGGACCACCCAACTGAAAGATACTAAAATGTTCCCTATCTCAAGGATGATGTGCCTTAAGTGACATGGGAGGATTGATAACCAATGTTTGTTTCAAAACCTTTTAAGTGCGACCTAAATGCAAGGCTAAGATTTGTTTGATCAATGAATGAGTGCAAGGACTAGATATGAAATGAGATGAAGTAATCTAAAGGATGTCAAGACTAAAGATGTGATGCAAGGATTAAATGTATGATTGAATGGGATGATCTAAATATGGGACAAGGTATGACTGTGAGATATGCAAGGACCTAAAAGGTGTGGCAAGCTAGAATGACGTGACTATGAAAGGACCTAAAAAGATCAGAATTGCAAAATGGTGTCTCTACAAGCTTACTGGTGTTGGGAGATAAGATGGTCGAATGCATTGTCCTCTATTATGTGATTGTGATAAGGCTCTTCTAAAAATGAAATCTCATGATCTCAAGGGTTGTATGATTGGTTTGGAAATCTTGATAATGATGTAGAATGTGCGAAGTTTCAACAAAATTTTATGGTTTTTGTACAAGAAGCATCTCCTCTTTTGAATGACCTTTGGGTTGGACTGATTTTTCCTAGAGTGACGATATATGGACTTCTTCATGAACTTGTGGGGCATAGACATGCTGCTAGATAGACCAATGAAAACGCAAGTTCAAAGTTTCAGTTTCAAGTGTGGTGTTGATTGTCAAAGGCTCTTGTTTGTTTTGCACACACTTAGAAAATAGGACAGATAGAATGTTTGTTTGATTTTGCAATGAAATAAATGCACAATCAAGCATAATTCTAAGGCTGACTAGAACAATACTTGTTGAATCCCCTTGTCCAGAATACCACATTCAATTGGATAGATATAATCTTGGTAGCACTGGCTCCCCCTTACATGGCACTCACTTCTTAGGCATACCAAGCTTCGAATTGCTAAAGACCCGAAGATATCGAGAAATTTTCTATCTCAAGTTGAAGGGTACATGAGGGGTTTCTTCGAAATGCATGTATCACAATGCCTGAGTGAACAAGTAGAAGGTTTTTGGTTGCTAAAACAAAAGGTGTCTAGTACAACACTCTCTTTCAGGCGTCCATATACACTCTCTCCCTCGGGAGGCTTCCTTCATGTAGAACACAAATACTCCCCGAAGTCGGCGTAGGTCGGCAATTGACACCCATAGACTTTCGTCCCACATATTTTATATAGCAACCGAGAGGTGACTTGGTTTTAGGCCATTCCCTCTCACCGAGCCTTAAGGGCTTCTCGAGAGGCAGGCCCTCTAAAAGGTAAACAAAAAGAGCCTATTGTTCAAGACACACAAGACACTCGTTAATTTTAGAGCACCAATTGAAGTGTTTGCTATACTAGAAGACAATCGGTTTCAAAATCAAGTCTTCGTCAAATGTCCTGCACCAAATGTCATTAGTAGTTTCAAGATATTTCTTTCAACACATGAGAATAGATGCCTTGCACAAGACCAAAAATTCAAAAGATTAGCCCTCCAAAATTTGAAACAAAGTTAACAAACAAAACAAACCCTATAGCTAACAAAAAAGTCTAAACTAATAACGTAAAAATCTAACTTAACAAAAGCTAGCTAACCTAAATAACACAAAAAAGAAAGTGAAAACAAACCTTTCTAATATGTTAGTCAATTAATTAAAGAAAAAAATAAACTAAGATAAAAATAACAATTTAACCTTAAAAAATGAGAAAAAAAAAGAAACTAACTAATGTAATTAACAAAAAAATTAACCAATCTAATTAGAATTTAAATAAAAAACTAAACTAATTAACCAAAATTAAAAACTAATCTAATTAACAAAAAATTAAAGACTAATCTAATTAACTAAAATTAAATAATAATTTATATAAACAAAAAATTAAAAGTTAATGTAATTAACAAAAAATTAAAGACTAATCTAATTAACTAGAATTAAAAAATAATCTAAATAACCAAAAAATTAAAGATTAATCTAATTAACCAAAAAATAAAGATTAATCTAATTAACCAAAAATTAAAGATCAATCTAATTAATAACAATTAAAAAACTATTATAATTAAAAAATTAATTAACAATCTAATCCAATTAACAAAATGAAAAAAATTAATTTAAAACTAATTAATAAAAAAATCTAAATTAACTAAATTAAAATATAATTAAAAACTAATTAACAAAAAATCTAAATTAACAAAATTAAAAATCTAATTAAAAAAAAACTATTTTTAATCTAAATTAATTTAATCTAAGTTAAAAATTAATTAAAAACTAAATTAATTAAACTAATTTAAAAAATCTAAATTAATTAAAAACTAAAATCTAAAAATAAGAAATAAAAATTAAAAACAAAAAAGTAAGAGATGAGGTTTTTTTAGGCCTCACTTAGCTTTTTATAAGGCCGATACATGGGCTGTAGCCTCCTCCGTAGGGGCTGCCAATGCACATGAAACGTTTGGCAAAATACACTGAATAGACTCACGCCAATGATATGCTATAAAGGAAATAATTGGTCCATGTAGAGAAGAGAAATGTTTTCTGTAGATATTACTGATGGCACTAAATGCAACAATCTGGAAACAAGCTCAACCCAAAAGAGTATTCACTGTACCAGATATGAAGAACAGAGAAGGCACAAGCAAGCATAAATATGATAAGATTATGTAGGCAATCACAACCTGCAAACAAAATGAAAGATTACAAATCCACCTACAGGCAAAACCGTTGGCAATCACGTTGGCAATCTTTAAATAAATCTGCAAGTAAACCTGCAACCAAACAACAAAATGATAACCTCTATCAAGCAAATGAAACACAATGAAATGTTCCATCGAGCGTGTCAAATGTGGATAGAGAAAAATATATCTGAAATCTTTTAGGACAAGATCCAGATTTATTTCAATATCCTTAATAGAGTACTTGTAAAATGCATACAATATAAACCAAAATCTAAACTAGAAACACACATGCATGCTTTAAAAATTATTCAATTGCACTTCTATCATCCAAGATCTTGTGTTAAAAAAATGATGCTCTCAGAAGCACATGCACAAGAAGCTATGGTGAATGAAGATTTGAAATGATGAATGGAGGGATAAGATTAAGAGGTGAAAGAATAAATGGTCAGTTAGGATTAAAGGGTAAGTAGGAAAATGATAAAATAATAAGAGGGTAGTTAGGAAAAATAATAAAATAATGAAGGGGTAGGTAGAGGACGATTAATAGATAAATGACGTGTCATAGAGTGAAAAAGCTAATGAATTAATTAACTAAATAAAACTATTTAATTAATAGAGGAAGTGAGACCAATTAAATAAATAAGATATTTATTTAATTTAGGGAAAAGATAATTTAAATAAATAAAAATATTTATTTAAATAGGGAAAGGCTAGAAGAGGATAAATGAATTAATTAAATAAATACAAATTTATTTAATTAATATAAGACTTAAGATAAAATAATTAAATGAATTAAATATTTATTTAATTAAGCTAAGCCAATTTTAGGTTTCTACAACTGTATTCATGGTTAGACTTGGTCATATATTAGGAGACCGAATTTTAATAAAAGATTGTTCTTTAGTGGCAACAACAAGAAATAATTGATTGCTAGCAAGCTCCTTAACAATTTTGATGTCAGTGACATATAAAATTTTGGTTTCAGCTATGAAACGAGCCAAAGACCCTGCCTTTTCAACATGTTGGCACTTTATCTCCCTAACGTAGATAGTTCCTTGAAATGTTGAATCCCTTGTCTAAGATGTTTGAGCCCTTCTTACTAGATGCCCCTCTAGATTAAGGGATATTTGTTGGCTATGTTTTACATCGTATGTTGTCCCAAAACTTATCTTCATACTTGTGCATTGTAGGTAAATTGACATAATTGACATACTCATAGATGGTCACATTTCTCATATAAACTGCTACAATAAAAACCACTAAATATAGAAAGCTCAAGAAAATAGAAGACCAACATTATTTATCATAAGCCATGGTTGGAAGACTAAAAATTCATGTGAATATTAATAAAATGTCTACTCCATTGATGATGGATCACTACGTAATGTGCTGACAAATTGAGACCCTGCAATTCAGATTGCATAGATAATGGAGACATGCAAAACCAAAACCGACATTCATGAGAAGAAATTGCAAATATTTTGTTGTTGTTGTTGTTGATCACCAGTTCAGCAGGGTGTTCTTGCACCAACATTCCTTGATTTGTTCTCTCCAATATATTATATATTGTATATTTTACTATTGGCGTAACCATTACACCTCCTTTTGGTGCAAGTGCTAGTGTATTATTTTTCACGGGTCCTTTCATTTAAGATATTAGAATTGGTTTTATAATTTGGCATTGACGTATAATGCATGAGGCTTGCCTTATCTCTACTATCATCTTTGAGGTATACCTTCAAGTGTCTTTTTGAATGGTTCTAGCGGTTAACTTATTGGTGCTTGATACTGTAGCATCCTAAATTGTACTCCCTTACATTTTTGTCTGGATTTGGGTCCTCACGTTGGCGTTAGTGTCCTGAGGCCTGTTTGGGACCTACTTCTGCTCATGCTATGTAATTTTGTCACCATTTTCACTCCACCCATCATCCTGCCCGTTGATTTTGGTGTCTAATTGGGTAGAAACAAGGCATGGCACCCTGGTCCTCAAGGGACCAGAGCACCCAACACTCTGGTCCTCCCAATCAGGACCTAATTTTGGGCCCCTTAACGATTATGTGATTTGAGAGGGAATTCTAGTTCCGTGTCGGCTCATGTTGAAAAATTAAATTGTTTTTCGAAGGGCAAGTATAAAAAGAGGTCTACCCCTCTAATTTTGGCATATACATTTGATCTCACACACATCAATTCAATTTGAAATCAAGCATTCAAGTTCAAGTGAGCAAGAAATTAGTCTTCCTTCAAGCGTTGGAGCAGAGATAAGGTCAAGATTCAAGAATTGAAGTTGACATTCATGTTCTATATTGTTAAAAACTTCATGAAACCCTAATTCTGTGTGGAGACAAACAAAACTTCACAAGGAGGTATATCATTTGTGTTTCAGTCAGTATTCAACATCTCCCTCAAAAGGAGAACCTTTCCATTATTGCAATTCAATTTAATTTCATTTCTATTTCATGGTTAATTTCAAAATTGGGGTTTGACCTTAGACAAACCCTTATTCTCAATCTATTTCCCTTCCCTAGTGTGCATAAGAGAAGATACAAAACTATGAACTTTAAAATTGGGTTTATTTACAGTGATAAAGAGATCCCCCATTGGAGTGCAAAAGGTGCAGAGGACTAGAGCAATGACCATCCTGGTCCTGACATTTCAAGAACCCTTTTGGGAGAAAATCTGAACACATTTACATTTCTTAGATCTAGGTTTGTGGCTCGATCTGACGACTGTATCTTACTATTCATGCATTTTTACTTCGATTTTCAACACATTTACCCCAATTCCAGCAATTTAAATTAAAAAGGTTTAATAAATTCCCCCTTCCAAAAGAAAAACCCATAAGAACTCTCAGTCCTATCCATGCTGATTTGTGGCTAGATCTATTGGGTTTATACACCTCTTTTAATGCAATGGTGCCTAAGTCATAAATTAGGATTTTTCTTCCTTCTATGATGAAAACCCTAATTTTCCACCACTACATTTTGGTGAACCCGATTCCTTACACCCTTGTTTCTGATTTATTTTCTTAGGTCTGAGTGTTTATGCATTTTAAATTTCAAATTTACATTTGCAAGTATAATTTCCAATTGAATTTTAAAAAATTAGAGGTTATTTTCATAACAAACCCTAACTTTTAAATTTAAAATTGAACTTGTGGGTTGTCCTATTTGGTTTAATTGTTTCAAAACTAATTATTCATGCAATTTCAAATTTAATTTTACACTCATAGATCTGATTTCAAATTAAATTTAAAATATTTAGAGGTTAATTACACACAAAAAACCCTAATTTTTAAAATTCAGCCTATGGGTCAAATAAAATTTTCAAATCAATTTGTAGATCTAATTTTCATGCTATGCTATGGTTTTATCTCTAAAATTCATAAATCAAAATGTTTAAGCAATTGGTTAGTCAATCATTTTCACAAAAAAATGTATTGTTTAATCATAATTTTAAAATTTCAAATTCAAATTTCCTTCATTTGTGCATGAGTTTTATTACTATTAGTCCTACCTATAATATTATTATGAGAAGTTGTAGAATTAAGGCTTCCCAAGGTTTAATTAGTAAGGATATGTAGCCTAATTTGGATAACTTATTTTATGAGGATGTTGGTGGTTCCTCTAATCCAACAAATGATGTTGTCTATCCCCATTATTTTCATAATTCTCATGATGTGGGTGAATCATTAACTAGGGTTTCCATTGACCAATTGGAGAAGATTGACAATGAATTTGAAAATATTCAACAATGGATGAGTCAACAATAACTGGAAAGTGAAACTATCCCATTGCTTGAAGGATTAAAAAGGATGGTTGAAAGTGATAAAGTTGGCATTGATTTGTCGTGTGGACTTTCTCATATTGTTGACACAAATATCATGCCCATGAAGAGTTGTGCTAAAGCCCTTGGCTACACCCAATGTCCTAGCCAAGTTAATCATTCCATTGCTATGACTACTTCTATATCTATAGTGCCTACATTCACTTCTTCAATCATGACTACTTCCACACAAAATGTTATTCCTACACATGTTAGTCAAGGGGGCAACTTTTCTAATCAAAACTCTTTGATACCTCCTTCTACGAGTCTTCCATTTGTTACCCAATCATCTCCCATACCTACCTATCATAGTGTTCCACCACCTTATTCTCAACCTTCTCTTGCATACAACAATGTCACTCCTCCATCTCAATCCAACATTTCCAATTTCAATCCATCCACCGAAGATACTATCAATAGCCTAGCCCAAATAGTGTCATCTTTAGAACAACAAATAGCTTCCATGAATCAATCAAAATTTAATGTGCCCACATTTGACATGTAGCGAACCCATTATCTAATGATATTGTTCATGTTGTCCCTCCTAAACATGTGGAAGCCCCTCAACTGGAGCTTTATAATGGAAAAGGTGATCCCTTGACTTATGTGAAAACATTTCAAACCTTCTATAGTGATTTTTCTCACGATCAAAAACTTTTCGCTAAATTGTTTACTAGAACATTTAGAGATAAAGATTTACAATGGTATTGTTCTTTGCCTCCTTATTCTATTACATCATTTCAACAATTGGCTTTCTTTCATTCAATTCATTGTAAGCAAGGTGTTAAAGAAAAATTGACTGGTTTTATTGGTAGATATAAGCATTCGTATCCTCAAGTTGCTTATCCTATGGTTGATCAAGATGTTCAAATAATTTTTTCTAAGTTTACTTCCTTTACGCAGTTGTGCGCAGTAATTCATAACTATCACCTTTAAATGAGTCAATTTAAACAATCTCCTTCAATGGCCCCGGTTGATAAGAATGAAAGTGCTCAACAATATTTTGCAAAGTTTAAACCGAATAAGGGACTCATAAAGTTCAATGACAACACCAATACACAAGTAGTAGCTACAACAATATGTGTGCCTCCTTTATCCAAGTACTTTAGAAAAGAATTTACTCCTCTTTATGAATCTTTGCATAGAATTATGACAAAATTATTACAAAGAGATGTATTGAAACTTCCTCCTATCAAACCAATTGACACATCCAAGCCTTTTCCACCTTATCATGATCCCAAAGCTTTTTGCCAACATCATCGTCATCCATGTCATGACACTGAAAAGCGTTATTCCTTAAGGAGTAATATTCAAGATTTGATTGATAACAATACTATATTTGTAGCTGGTTTGAATGACAAAGGAAACAAATATGTAGCTCATCTGAATCAAAACCTTCAAATCTTTACTAAGAATTTGCCTTCCCATTCTAATAATGTGATTGAGTTTGAGAATCTTTCCTTTTCTCCTAATGACTTTGGCCTTGAGTCTTTTAATGTGGTGAATCTTATTGATAAGCCTACACCTCCTAAAGACCTACACATTACTTTTTATCCCAATGAGACTATTGAAGAACCTGATGGCCCACTCTATATCACTGTGAAGATAAAAAACATACTCGCACGAGGTGTGCTCATTGATCCAACGTCTATGGTGAATATGATAACTGAGGAATATCTTTATACTTTACAATTGCATCAAGTATCTTATGATAAATTTGATGTACAATGGTTAAGGTCTTTGATAGTTTCTCTTACCCTACCATTGGTTTTATTAATCTTCTTGTTGAGGTTGGTAATAAGTCCTTAGATACAATTTTTACTATCATTCCTACATCGGATCAATTTCGTGAGAATTTGGGACACCCTTGGCTTCTTCCATGAAAGTGATTTCGTCTACTATTCATAAATGTATAAAATTTCTTCATAATGACAAGATCATAATTATTAATCATAGCATGTACCAACCCACAGTGAGGCATAGAGATGTTAATCTTGATTACTTTTGGTCTAAGCAATTTTAACCTTTTAAACCCAAAAGTGATGCTCTTTTTCAATCCTATCAAAAGTGAAAGAATGAAATAATCCTCTCTTTGAGTAACCCTAGAGATCTTAAACTTATTCCTCTTCATGATAAACCCTTTTTTCCTCCTCATGATAAACCTATTCCTCCTCATCATCATGGGCCTAGTCTCCTTACAACACCTTCTATCCACCTCCTACATCTTACAAAGGAAAGCACCCATCATCTCCTATCTTTCATCCTAAAAAACCTTCTCCCATGCATACTTCTTTAAAAGAAGAGAAGAATCCTATGCCTATTGATCCTAAACCTTCACAACCCTCAACTAAAACTAAAAGAAACTGCTTTTTGAGAGAACGTCGACAAATACATCGCGCTAAGGCTCATGAAATTGCTTCTTAACCCATTTCCTCCCTGAAGACATCAAATGTTGATATGACCCCATTCGCCCAGCCTTCACTTGACCCTAGGGAGGAAGTTCAACCTAAATTAAATCTCCAAGGCATAAATTGGTCAAGGAAAATGATGGTTCAAGTTCTATTCCTATTAGAGCTCCTATATCTGTTAATCTTGATGAAGAAATGGAAGAGAATGTTGTTCATAATGAAAATATCGATCCTAATGATTCCAATGATGAATATGAGCATGTTGATGTTGATAATGATTTATCTAAATGATTCTCTTAAGCATTAATCCTAGCTCCTAGTAACAGACAAAGTGACTCATCATTAGAGCATGGTCCTTGTTTGGAACTTGTAGTAGCTCCATATACCATGCTCGAAGTTTCTCCTCTCACATGTTGCCCACCTTCCCAAACCAATAATGAGAAAGATTGGGAGGTGGATGATTTTCTTGATTAGCATCATTCGCATCGTAGATTCTCTCTCTCTCCCCCTCTCTCTTGCTTGTTCGTAACTTTCTTCTATTTGTTTTTCATTTCTTCTATTAGTTGTCCCTCATGTTGTCTACTTGAGGATGATGCAAAGTGTTGAGATCTATTTTGGTCTCTCCCATGTTGAATCAAAAGACACATGTTCCATTATTCCATTATGGTTCTACTTTCTTTGGGGGATGAGGACAATTCAATGCAAATATATATATGATATATATTGTTTATCATAAGGAGTATACTAACCCTAGAGTTATGTAGAACCCTGACATGTTATGTGTTTTGTGACCACTATCCTTTGATTTGTCCTTTCTTGGGGGCATCTCATTGTGGTAATGTTATTGTCTTTCAGGTGTATCGTACCCTAAAGTAATTGTTCTCGTTAGGCGTATGCAATCACTTTAATGTGGGGGCATACACTCCGCTCAATGTTTCTCTCTTTTGCATATCTTCATACTTAAGTTACTTTACAAACATAATCATATGCTTTGTAATTTTTGGTATTTTTCTTTTCACGACTCATAGTAAGTGAACCTTACTAGGCTAGTAGTCATGGTTCTCTTTCTCTTTCTCTCATGGTGTCCCTTTTGTCTTGATGATTGAAGAGCTTAGTAAGATCATAAAGTCCACTGGGGGTTTGGTGTGTTTTGTCTCTTTGATATATCGATGAATGTTTTGAATGTGAACCTTTTTACTTTACCAAGAGTATGCTTAGTCTCATACTCCCGCTAAAGTGGGGGCTAAATGTAGCATCCTAAATTGTACTCCCTTACAATTTTGTCTACATTTGGGCCCTCACCTTGGCATTTGTGCCTCGAGGCCTGATTAGGACCTAGTTTTGCTTATACTATGCCATTTTGCAATGATTTTCACTCCACCCATCATCCTGCCCTCTAATTCTGGTGTCTGATTGGGTAGGACCGAGGCATGGTGTCCTAGTCCTCCCAATTAAGACCCAAATTTGGGACCCTTAATGCTTATGCGATTTGAGAAGTAATTCTAGCTCTGTGTTGGTTCATGTCAGAAAATTAAGTTATTTTTCGATGGGAAAGTATAAAAGGAGGTCAACCCCTTTCATTTTGATTTATACATTCAATCACACACACATCAATTCAATTTAAAATCAAGCGTTCAAGTTCAAGTGAGCAAGCAATCAATCTTCCATCAAGAATTGGAGTACAGATAAGGTCAAGAGTCAAGCATTGAAGTTGACATTCATGTTTTATGTTGTTGAAGAATTCATGAAACCCTAATTCCATGAGGAGACAAATAAAACTTCAAAGGGAGATATATAATTTGTGTTTCGGTCATTATTCAACATCTCGCTCAAAAGGAGAACATTTCCATTACTGCAATTCAATTCATTTTCATTTCTATTTCATGGTTAATTCTAAAATTGGGGTTTGACATAAGGGGTTTAGGTCAAACCCCTATTCCCAACCTATTTCTCTTCCCTAGTGTGTGCAGGATTAGGTACACAACTGCGATCTTCAAAATTGGCTTTATTTACAATTATGAGGAGATCCCCCATTAGAGTGGGAAAAGTGCGAAGCACTGACATGACCATCATCCCGGTCCTAACATTTTAGGAGCCCTTTCTAGGAGTAGATTCAAACACATTTAAATTTCTCGATCCAGGTTCGCGGCTCGATCTGACGACTATAGCTTACTGTTCATGCATTTTTACTTTGATTTCTAGCACATTTACCCTAATTTCAACAATTCAAATTAAAAAGAGGTTTAATCAATCCCCCCTTCCAAAAGAAAATCCAATAAGAACTCTCAGTCCCATCCTTGTTGATTTGTGGTTAGATCTATTGGGTTTGCACACCTCTTTTAATGTAATGGTGCCTAAGTCGTAAATTAGTGGTTTCTTCCTTCTATGGTGAAAACCCTAATTTTCCACCACTACAGATACATTATTTTAACTTGTATTTGAGTTTCTAGTTTTAAATAGTTTTTTCTCAATAAGTGAATTGTTTATTTTTTGATAATGTAAAAGGAATGGGTTTTTGAAAAGGCTCACACCTTTTGACAATTAAGTAGCCACCATATAAGAGGAAAAAGTTTCATGAAGTATGAAACAATCAAAATCACCAGAAAACAATCGAAATAGGAAAATAGTGACACCATATTAACACAAAAATAGAGACACCAAGAAATAACCTCCCTTTTTATATTAGCAAGCTTTCGCATGCTAGAGGTAGCTTGTCATATTTTTGTAAAGGTCCTCCTCAATAATAATACATCATGATTAACAATTGAATTCCTTAGTAATTTTGTTGAAGGCCACCACTTGAATAATATTTTGTCCAACTCATCCTAGTTATTTTGAATGGTGATAATTTTTTACTTCAAAATTTTCCTCTTTGGAACGTGGTGGATAATTTGTTGATTTATTGCCAGATATCATCATCAAAATTGTCTATGTATTCACCATTTTTCTTAAAAATCTCTTTAATGTAGAATTTTAGATTGATTTTTTCATAAAAACCATAAAAACTACTTCATAATTTTTTTATGTAGGTTCAAACTATCATCTAACATGTCATTGTATGTGTGAGGTGGTGGGAATGTTGAATGATATCTCTACAATACAAAGTTGGCTAGACATAACACTCAATATGAGAAGGTTGAGGATTTGAAGGAACTAGAGGGATTTAATTTATGGTTTGAGTTCAATCATATGCTAGAATGCAATTATTGAAATATTAGAAAGTGGAATTCCAAGGCACAAACCTTATACTCATCATCAAAATAATTTAAGAGGGTATAGTTTGCCCAATTTTGTGTAATCCAAAGCTAGATAAATTATAAAATGGGAATTTGATTTAGATAGATTCTTAAAGTAAGCTAGAGTGCTACTTGACATTAGGTATACAAATAATTACTAATAAAAAATATTCTTAATATTTAATGTTGCTTGACTCTCAAGAAGTATTTTGAATATCTTTGCAAGTATATTAGTATATCTAGAATGCAATTTCTAGTGCAAGTGATTTGATATAAAATTTAAATCTATTGAATAATTTTAAGAAGATTTATTAGCTTATATTTTTGGTTAAGACAAGATTAGAAGAATAATTAAAAAACTCTTTTGGCTTCAAAATGGGCACGAGGTTTGTATTTAGAATCATATTAGATTGTGTGTAATATTACATTGTTAAAATATCTTTCACTAGTTTGAAATTAGTATAGGTATTATTTGAAGCTATTTGAGAACATATAATAATCCTAATAAAAATAAGATGATCCTAATTAACCTAAGACATTCTTAATGAATGCAGGTCAATCACAGTGAGCGTATAATAGTCCTAATGAACGCAAGACAATCCTAATGAATGCAGGACAAGCCTAATCAAACTAGGATAGTTCTAATGAACATAGGATGATTCTAATGAATTTGTAGCATCGTAAATTGTACACCCTTGCTAGGGTGGTACAATTCTACGCTTAGTTTAGCACTGGCCTTAGTGTGTTTGCATCTTGCATTGTAATTTCTCTTTAAGAATTTAATTAAATCTAAATTCACATTTCATCACTTCATACATTATAAAGTTGTGCGCTTTATCCTAAGTGTGCTCCTTTTTATTTTATTCCTCCAATAAATTATTAAATCATAAACCCTAATTCTGTCTTATTTCGACCTTGAAGACCCGATTTTGCATATCAAAACATCTTGAAACAAGCTGTAACTTTGGGATTCGCTCTAATATCATCATATCTAATGACCCTTAAAATTTGGTGAAAAGTTGGTCAGATCAGGTGCAAGTTGCACTCGGTCCCTGACATTTTTCTCGAAATTTCGGGAGCATAATTCTATAATATTATATTTCTTAAGCCCATGTAATTGGCGAGAAATTCAAATCCTAGGTCGGCCTAAAGATGAAATTAAGATCTAGGGTTCCATACATAAGAGCTCTCTTTCTTCATTTGAAGGAATCTAATCGGATCTACGAAAAGGAAGTTTTTAGCTAAGTGATCACAAGGAGCCTTCTATGCAGTGAAAGAGAAGCTTATGTGGATTCTTCAACAACATTCAAGAACATTCATCAAGCATTCATCAAGTATTCAACAAGTATTCATCATCAATTAGGAGCCTTGAAGGCATTGAAGAATAATAGGAGATCAAGTGGCTTATATCTCTCCCTTGGGGATTGGTATGGTTTCATGTTATTTCCATGTCTTTGTATGAGCTTCTTTACACTCATTTTCACATTTACATTAATGCTTTAGATCATTTAGCACATTTAATTTAGAGAATTCTCATTTACGTTTACATTTACATATATTTAGGGTTTACTCTCCAAAGCGTAGGGTAGCTCTAGTTTCCCATCTTTCTCATTTTAGGATCTTACACATACCCAAGATTCCTGCACACACTATTTTATTATACAAATCGACTATTTGTTGAGGTGAAAATCACCAAAATAGGGGGTTGACTAAGGAAAAACCCCATATAGCCACCCAAAACCCTATTTTTAGTTACAAGTGTAAGTACAGGATCCGATTGTTGTTGCAAATTTCAGGTCGAGTAGAGCGCACAAACACAGCCCCAAAGATCAAATTTGAGTAAAAATCACTAGGATAGGGGCATGCCGCCCTGGTCCCTTCTAGGAGCCCTGGTCCTCCCTGAGCATCCTAGTCCTGCGCTCTAGTCCTCCCAGTTTCAGGTGAAATTTGGCAGGGTGGAAGCTCGGAATGTCAATTTTGTAGGCCTTCAGTTGCAGCTTTCTATCAGACAAAACAAGACCAGAGCATGGCATCCCTATCCAGGTCAATTTGGCTCATTTTTCAACACCAAGTACACTCATCCCCCTTCTTTTCTTTCAATATCTCAGTTTCAGTCCTGCAAGTTTCTGCAATTTCAATTCATATATGCTTCATTTTTTATCTCCTAGTCTAGTTGATCAATCACATCCTATTTTGCACATCTTTTTTTATACACAACAAGAGGAATAGAAACCCTAAGAGGTAATCCTCGACTCTCTCTTTCTCATAAGAAGTATCCAAAGTGAGCTATCTCCCTAGGCTCTTTCGTATTCCCAATGTGTTGGCAAAAGTGGGATTGGGTCCTAGTCACCCGGTCTCGCTTTTTCCCCTCCATAGAACCAAGGGAAATCCTAATGAACATACAATAGTATAAATGAGCCTAGGACAATGCAATTAAAATAACTACAAAAAAGACAACAAAGTGTTAGTAAGACAAGATTTCTTTGGTTTTGAGAATAATGTACTTGAAATAGAAACTAAAGATAAGTGAACAAGGAAAATAAGTTGCAAGAGAAAAGAGTATTAGGGTGATCGTAGACGTAGCAATATATTTCATAACTTAATGAAAGTTGGAGAAAAGAAAAGGAGGTAGAACATGAAATTGAATCTAACTTCAAGTACATATTACCATAATACATAAAAAATTTAAGCAAGGTTGACCAAATTTGATTATTGTTTATGATTGGTAATCTTTGATTTGTATAAAAATTTCTAAGGGGATATTAAGGAGATAATTAGAACCACATTTGGGTTATATAAGACATATGAGACTAGGAAATGAAACATGATCTCATACTTTTGCTAAAAGTATAACATGTTTTAAAAAAGTGTATGAATGTAGTAAGTGGTTCTAATAGAAATGTATTAGTACCGCTGCAACTTTTGGGTCCTCATACATAGTATGTATGTATGTATATATATACATACATACATACAAACAGAAATATATACATATATACATACATACATACAAACATAGATATATACATGTATATATGTATGTATATTATACATACATATATATATATATGTATATGTATATGTATATGTATATGTATATACATATACATATACATATACATATATATACACATACATTATATACATATATACATACATACATACATACATACATACATATATATATATATATATATATATATATATATATATATGTATGTATGTATGTATATGTATGTATGTATGTATATATGTATGTATGTATGTATATATATGTATGTATGTATATGTATATGTACATATATATATGTGTGTGTGTGTGTGTGTGTGTGTGTGTGTGTGTGTGTGTGTGTATCTATATATATGTATATATATACATATACATATTCATATATGTATATATATACATATACATATTCATATATGTATATATGTATATCTATATATATGTATATATATACATATTCATATTCATATATGTATATATGTATATCTATATATATGTATACATATATGTATATATGTATATGTATATGTATATAGACACACACACACACATATATACATATATACACATATGCATATGTATATACACAGACACACACACACACATATATACATATATACACATATGTATATGTATATACATAGACACACACACACACATATATATACATGTATATTTATACATACATCTATGTATATATATACATGTATATATACATCTATGTATAAATATAGATGCATATATATACATGTATGTGTATATACATGTATGTGTATATACATGTATGTGTATATACATGTATGTGTATATACATGTATGTATATTTATATGTATATACATATATGTATACATGTATATGTATAGATGTATATATACATATATATACATATACATACACACACACACACATATATGTATATGCACACACATATATATACATATATGTACACACACACACACACACACACACACACACACACACACACACACACATATATATATGTATATGTGTGTGTGTATGCATATATATTTGTATATATATATATATAAACACACTTACACCATATTGGTAGCCCATCTCTTCTTTCTTATGACTCTCAACATAACAAATACATATTTATTAATTAGGTCTACTATTTTTTCACACATACCCCTAAGTTAAGAACATTGATGATGAAATTGTTACACTAGCGCCAACTTCTAAATTTTCTCTTATGCCTAAAGTTGTGACTATTTGTATTCATCAACTAAACAAACAATAATACATTAAATTTGAAAGCACACACACACACACACATAAACAATAAATTTCAAATTTGTAAAAACAAACTCAAATGTGCTATTTTGTACCTATGTAAATCTAATGGCATAAGCATCCATGGCAACATGTTTAATATATGGTGATGTGATGCCCACCTATTCAATAAAAAGTTGTATTTTAAAATATTAAACATTATTTCAAATACACGTTATTTTATTTTTATACATTAAACAAATTTTACTATTGATATAGATGCAGGTGTACAAGTTGTTGCAAGATAGGTTGATGATGCACAACCCTCTAGAATTACATCATAAAATGCATAATGTGAATCAATTTAATTTGATTATATTATCAAAAATTTATTTATATTTACAAATTTTAAGTATTTAATAGATAAAATGTTATAAATTCAAATCAACATACATTTGTTTGACAAGCATACACCTCATTCAACAACTCATATGTCATCACCACATTATCTGATGCACCACATTGATAATCCCCGCTACTTCAATAACATCTATGTTAACAATGAGTACATACATGGGAGGTGGAACCATATGCACCCTCTACATCATTGTCTCTCCCAAAGCATAAATTACAACAACTCGAGCACATGTGAGAGCTAGGGGCATTAGAGTTAGATGGTCGAGTTGTTGCATCATTTTGTGAGGAAAAAGGTTGGTATATATGAGTGTCATGCTATATAATGATGTCTATGAGGCTATAAAATACATGGATTGTGTACGCCTCATACTCTCCCTAATGGCTACTAGAACTGTCTTATGAGGTTTAGGTTTTTGTGTTAGTGTTCTTGGATGTTCACAATTATCTACCCAATGAGCTTCCAATCTATATTGGGAAGATTCTCCACTTCTACCCTAAAACTCCTTCATATCAAAATAAGTGGGAATTTCATGAAGGATAAACTTGTAATATGGTTTTTTTAATAAAATAGAGCAAAACGTCATAATTATTACATTGAAGTTAGTTAAAGACTATACACCATCGATTCCAAAATTTATTTATGATCTCATCATGATTGCACCAATGTATTAGAAACCTCTTTGAATTTGGAGAAATAAGTTCATTGGTTCTAAGATTCATAAGAAAAACACATATTTGTGCTTTGCTTATTAATTTCCTTTTCACTTGATCATAGGATAATTTTATTGTATAAAATTGACGACATAAATCTCTATAAGTTTTCCATTGATTTAGTTGTTTTATAACTATATAATCATTCATCATCATTGCTTCCAATGCCGCCACAAGGGATAGGTGATGCTAGTTTGATGTTGAACCCCTTAATTTTGAAACTAATTTAAAAAATAAAACTTTGTTTTGTTCTACATACCCTAACAAACCATCTTGTCTTTGTCTAGTTTTTGTTGGAAATGTTGGAGGAGGGCCATGCATCCCAGGGTTTTTCATTGTAATTTCATCATTTAAATTTGGTTGTCTCTTAAGGTTTATATGATCTATTATAATTTAAAAAAAAAATCTTGAAATTGATAAAAAAAATTGTCTATTTTTTAAATACAAACAAAATTTAAATCTAATGCACAAAAAAAGAGCACTTAGCTCTTCTCTGATGTGGCATTGTGAAACTAGGTTATAAATGTTGAAAGCATTCTCGTGTTATGTTGGATTGAGGGCAATAAAAGCACTGCATAAAAGGCAAGTTGTGGGTGAGGAAAAAGAGTACGATATATTTTTTTATCTTTATGTGAGAAAAACACATATGCAATTTTATTAATAAGAAAAAATGTATGTGTTATGCTTATTTAGAATGACACGTACTTGTTTTTTCTCTCATAGAAAAATGTACATGTTTTGAATGCCTAAAAAAAAAGCCTATTTTTTATTAAAATAACATGCTCATTTTATGGCATGGAAAATCTACAATAACAAGAGCATGTTATTTTGGGGTATGTGCAGGATCATGAGGGGCCAAAAAGTGGCAATATGAAAAAAATGCCTTTTCCATTTGCCCAAAAATGTGAAAAATTCGTGTTGAGTTTTTGCTTGGCTTGGATGTTAGTATATGTAGCCATGGCAAAAGCCAAAGCATAATAGATAGTGGAAAATATTGAATATCTGATATTATAAATCACATATATTATATAATATATGATCTATATATAATATATTATTAATATATGATATATTATATTAATAATATATTAAATAATATCTTATAATATATATATATATATATACACATACACACACATATATACAGATACATATATACATATACATACATACATACATACATACATATACACACACACACACACACACACACACACACACACACACACACACACACACATATATATATATATATGTATGTATGTATGTATGTATGTATATATATGTATATATATATATATATATATATATATATATATATATATATATGTATAATGGAAAACCTAAAAAACGTATTAGATATCTGATAATATAGAAATATCTGATATGTGATATTATCAGATATTCGACAACCAAGGGTATTTTATATACCCAGACTGTGCTCGCCCATGGGTCATTTTACCCATGGGTTTGGAGTTTGCAGTGATTTGATATCCGATTTCTTTGACAAATTTTCATCAATTCTAAGCATCGAGTATGATTTTTTTTATTTCCTTATTTTTCATCATTCATTTGCATTTTTTAGTTATAAATTAGGTTTTTTATTTGAAATACAATTTGTTGTTTAAAATTTGTTAATTAAATATAAATTTTCAACATCAATCACATAATATGGCTGAGAACAATAAAAATCCACAACCACTACAACTACCATAACTGCCAAACCCTCCGCTACCAAACCCCCCCTTAATTCATGAATTAATTGGTCAAAATTTAGATCAGTTGAGGGGAAATGTTGATATCTATAGTACAACCCCTCGTTTATCGCCAATTTTAGCTGCATTAAAATCAATAATAGCTAATGTAGAAACCGTCACCTCTGAGCACAATGTCGTTCTTTTGTGGCGAGAGGCCATGAGGGGACGATATGCGGATGGGTTGTTGTATGACTAGGTGAAGAACCTTGAAATATCAAAAGCCGAAATAGATGCCCTATTTGTTAATACCCGCACTGGACAACCTGTAGATGTTAAAAAACCCAAACTTTCCATAAAATGGTGTCAAAATGATGATATGCGAAATAGCTTCTAGGATCATTGGTGGATGATTTTTTATTAGGTGGTTTTACCCTAGGCATACTCCTATTTTTTCCCCAACTCATCCAAACAATCAGTGCCATACCCAAGCAACATTGTCCCTTGAGTGCCCTAAGTGCAAAAAAATGTCAAACTTTGATAGGATATTTCTTAGAATCCATGGCACTTGCGAACGATTTGGCTGAACCTACAGGATCATGTGAGGCCCCTCTACAATAATACAATAACTTGTCTCAAATTTTCATGATTTAGAGCATTTTTCCTAGGGAAATGATTTTTTTGTTGATGCAAAAAATGTCAAAGGCATTTAATGAAAAGTTACAATGGAGCCTAATTCTCATTTTTTTCATCGTGGGTGCAAATCATCGGTGCCAACATGTCTGGTTAGGTGATTTTAACCTAGGCATACTCTTGTTTTTCCTCCCAACACATCCGAACGCTCAGTGCCATACCCTAACAACGATGTCCCTTGAGAGCGCTAAGTGCAAAAATTTGACAAGATGTTTCTTGGAATCCGTGGCACTTGTGAATGATATGTCTAAACCTATAGAATCATGTGAGGCTTCTCTAAAGTTCCCTATCTCAATTTTTCAAGATTCAGAGCGGTTTTCCTAGGGTAGTGATTTTTCTGTTGACGCTAAAATCGTCAAAGAGATTCAATGAAAAGCTGCAACAGAGCCTAGTTCTCATTCTGTTTGTCGTGGGCATGAATCGTTGGTGCCAACATGTCTATTTAGGTGGTTTTACCATAGGCATATTATTGTTTTACCTCCCAACTCTCCTGAATGCCCAATGTTATACCCTAGCAGTGTTGTCCCTTGAGTGCCCTAAGTTGCAACAGAACCTAATTCTCATTTTGTTCATCATGGATGCGAATAGTCGGTTCCAAAAACCATATTATCTATAACTACAACTATATTATGTCTAACATAATTATAATCAACATTACACATAGAGGTGACCATTGTGAACAAGCATAATCATAGACATTTCTCACAAAAAAAATCATCATAAATTTCATTTACATGTCATCAATATGAATACATCATATATCATCAATACAACTACATCAATGTCATTATGTACAAATACATTGTATATAATTAATGTGAATACATCATATATCATCAATACAACTACATCAATGTCATCATGTACAAATACACTATATATCATCAATACGAATACATCATATATCATCAATACAAGTACATCAATGTAATCATGTACAAATGCATCGTATACCATCAATACAACTACATCAATGCCATTTGATTATGATATCCATGCTCCCTAACACATAGATCCAACCATTGGTACTCTTAAAGACACCTACATTGCAATAGTATACAAAATATTAATATTAAAGAAATAATACTCAGTAAATATAATTTAACAATGAAAGTAACATAAAATCCAATGTTGGATGCATTGTCATTGTAACAAAATCACTTCTAATAAGAGAGAGAGAGAGAGAGAGAGAGAGAGAGAGAGAGAGAGAGAGAAGGGTAAAGGGAGAGGGGTGAGAGAGCGAGAGAAGTAGATAGGGAGAGGGGGAGGGTAAGGAAGAGGGGGGGGAGAGAGAGAGGGGTTGGGCAAGGGAGGGGGAGATAGGAGACTAGAAGGGGAAGGGGAGAGATAGGGAGAGAAAGGGGAAAGGGATCTAGGGAGAGAGAGAGAGAGAGGGTGGGTTAGCAAGGGATAGGGGACCTTTCCCATTCTGGACTCTTCACTCCCCCTCCCTTTCCCAACCCCTCTCCCTCTCCCTTTTTTGATACTTTCATCTCTCCCCTCTCCCCCTCAATCTAATTACTTTCTCTCTCTAGATCCATTTCCCCTATCTCTCCCTTTCCATTTCCCCTTATCTACCTACCTATCCCTCTACCCCCTATCCTTTGCCAACCCCCCCTCTATTTTCCCTTCTCTCCCTCTCTACCCCTCTCCCTTTCCCACCATCTCTCCCTTTGTTGTTCTCTCTCTCTCTCTCTCTCTCTCTCTCTCTCTCTCTCTCTCTCTCACACACACACACACACACACACACACACACACACACACTCATTCACTCCCTTTTGGACTCTCTCTCTCTCTCTCCATCCCCTTCTCTCCCTTGCCCACCCCCTTGAGCCATTTCCCCTTCTCTCTCTCCCTTGCCCACCCTCTCTCTCTCTCTCTCTCTCTCTCCCACCCCCTCGAGCCATTTCCCCTTATGGACTACACTCTCCCTCGTCCCTTTCCCAACCCCTCTCCATTTCCATTCTCTCCCTCTCTCTTTTTTGATAATTCCATATCCTCCCATCTCCCTCCCCCCCTAATTACTCTGTCTCTCTAGATCCTTTCCCCTTCTCTCCCTATCTAGATCACTTTACCCCCCAACACCCCCCCTCTCTCTCTCTCTCTCTCTCTCCCCTTCTCTCTCTCCCCCCCTCTCTCTCTCCCTATCCTAAACAAGGTATCAAATATCAAATATTATTTGATATTTGATATCTCTGAGAAAGGGTGCTAACAAAATTATTGACACCCTTATGAAAATACATCGGATGTCGGCTAATATATTATATATTATTTTTATAGAAAAAACTAATAAAAATCGGATATCTGTTACCTCTGACAAAAAATTGCAGCCTTGGTATTTGCCTTGAGATTGCTTTCGGGTTTGGATAGTACATGCCAGAACTATAAAGTCAACACAAAAAATGTGTTTAAGGGTTTTCCTTGCTTTTCCAAACTTTACCCTAGTGATTGATGACTTTTTTCCCCCAAAATTGATGAATTGGAAAGGGTTTTTTAAAGAGACTCTCAACTTTCCAATTATATAAATTATGCCTCGTTTTGACTCTAGTAAATAATTTTATTCATTTGCGATTTGAATTACGATTAAAGTCCAAATTGATAGGCTAGTTGAAAACATCTATAACATTTTTTGAATCTAAAACATGTGTCACATTCTATGCTTCGCATAGTATAGGATTTAAAAAAAAATGAATTTCATAAGGTTTTGACCAAGTTATGGTGGTTAGACATACAAGTTTTGATATTTTTAAAAAGTTTTAAAAAAATCATAATTAATTATTTACTTCAAAAAATACAAAAGAAATGTGTCACATCCAGACACGAGCCTTCTACTCATATCTAAAATCTTATAAAAAAATATTTTAATTTGATTGTGGTTAGCTTGGTTAGACAGACACCCGCTTCTTATCTTTTTCCTGAAATTTTAGTACTACTGCATTGAAATTTTATTTTTTTGTGATATATATAAAATAAGAAAACAAATAGTAGGTTAGAAACAACATTATATATATATATATATATATATATATATATATATATATATATATATGTATATATATATACATATATATATACATATATATACATATATATACATATATATAGATATATATATATATGTATATATATGTATATATATGTATATATATATATATGTATATATATATACATATATATATATATACATATATATATATATATACATATATATATATATATATATACATATATATACATATATATATATCTATATATATATATATATATGTATATATATATACATATATATATATATACATATATATACATATATATATATATATATTAGAAAAAAACTAGTAGGTTAGAAACAACATTCAAATTTCTATAGATTCTATTCTTACATATTTCTAAAATAAAGTTGATAACTTATCCAATTTTTTTATGTCAAGTTACCTAACTCTAATTTTCTAAATTTTCATTGCCACTTAAGGGATTATTTGACCCACCATGATCTTGCACATACCCTTTGAATTTATTCATAACACAATCATAATTTTCTCATTTTAGTCATTCAACCACTTTTTTGTGCCACATCTTGGTGCACATGCCTGAATAATAACCTACAAAATATGTACATAGCTTGAAATGCTTAGAAACCCTCTTTCATTTTCATGGCTTCAAATTTGCATCATATCTACTTATTCAATGGTTATACAAATTAAAAATCTTTGAAACCCCACAACCACAAACATGACTCTAATACCAAATGTTAATAAAAATCAACCATGATGATCAATCCATTTCCTACACAACCCTCTAAGACAAAAGAATGATACAAGTCTAAAAATAACCAAATGCAAAGACCAAATACATATCACAAGATAACTAAAATTATACCTTGGTCAAAATCTCATAAAGGGAAAAAGCTAGCCTCCAAAAATGTCTATGCTCAATGTTTATTCGACAATGAAATATTACAATCCACTTACAAAGCCTTCATGAAAACCTATAAAACATCAGGCCTTTTTAATGCATTCTCCACGTGTCCAAGAAAGTATCAACACATCCCATTCCATGCTTCACATGTGCACTCCTCATAAGAAGGCTCAATACAGTGATAGCCAAGCTAAAACCTCAATAAGACAATATTAAACCACTAAATATGTGATTGCTTTTATGAATGTAAGCTTAAACAAATACAACCAAGTTGAAAGGTAAAACCATATGCCTCAAAAACATGACTCCACAAAATCATTGACCCGACATTTAATTTTTAATTACAAATATTAAATACCTTTCTCATGTGCAACCCATATTAAGTATCTAACTCAATGTTACATACAACTTTACAAGTGTCCCCAAATAAATATTTAATGTGGCTAAACACATCTCCTAGATGAACCATAAATAAATATTTATTTAATTAAATTGTTAAATTAAATTAATGTTATGCAAGGTGTAGAACACCTAATCCTAACAAACACCTATTAGGCTAGAGTCACCTTGAGATAATTCTATCATACAATGTTATATTTTATATTTAAAACTTTTATGGTGCTAATTTTATATATTATGATGTGAATTCAATCTATGTGTGTTAGAGTTTTACTTTAATTAGTGTCAACAAAACTATTATAACATTTTATGGTGCTAATTAGAGATAGGTCTTCCCTACTCCATTTACCCTTCATAAGTATGTGTTGTGTTAATTAGAGATAGGTTTGCAAGATTCATTTCTAATTTGATAGGAAAAAAATCTAATATGGGATGTGAGTTGTATAATTAGATTTAAGTAAATCTTGTAGCGGTCATGTGGAAATATGGGTATTATGTTATCCTTGGTCATTTTGTAGCATATGAGAAGAATCCATGAATTTAATATGGGTCTATAATAGTATTCTTTCTCGGGGGTATGGCTAGAACCCACAAAGCTCCATGACGTGATTACGATAGGGAGGAGAGCAAGCCTTTGTTAGATATTTTCTATTGGAATGCATCTCATAATGACAACATGGTTTCTAATTTAAAATGGTAATTTAGGAGATACTTTATAATGTATTTGGTTGAAAAATTTATTAAGTAATATCATCGCTAATCCTATTGATGTTCTCTTCCCCTAACTAACATATCTTTATGGAGGATCATCTAAGTTTATTGAAAATCATGGTATATGAGATATTTCTTTATAATTTGTTTGAGGAAACACGAGCAAGTTTTTTCTATTGACATATTTATTTATTTATTTTATGTATATGGCTGCTTACTGCCTTGAGAATTAAATTGGATATTACTATTTTTACATTTTTTTTTCTTAATCTAGTTTGTTGAAATTTGGCCGTTCGTTGTCATATGGAGTTGGCCCAAATGAGTGGCACTTTTTAGAAAATATTTACCTTGTATATGTGCAACTTCATATTTAAATGAAAAATGAAATCTATGCATGGACTATTGAAAAATGCCTTATAAGTCAGAGGCCTATGGTGGTGATCCACAAAGACAAAATTAGGATACTGTGTTTGGATAATAATGCTCTTACACATTCCTGATTTGTAAATCTCATTCTGAATGTAATTTGTGCCTACTATGGAACATGGATAAGTGATGCATTTACCACTTGGTAGTTTTAAGTATAAAATCTACCTTGTTAATTTAATAACTATTTTAAATAAAAAATAAAATATGAAGATACTTTGTGGAAAATAACACAACCGTAAACTTGTTCTTTTAAGTAAAATATGCTATATAAAGAGGTATGTGTATGTGAGAAATGTAAACAATTTACAAATAGGTTAAGAGAGAGTTAGCCATGGTCTCTTCCCTCTTTAGCTTATACCAAAGCATATGCTGAATCTATAAATGAACATGTGCAAAAGATGGAATACATTTATGCTATTATATGAGGTTCATATGAACTTAATCTGGCCTGATTCACAAGTTTGTATGCAGGTGTACATATATAATGCCTATACATCGCTAGTACAGAATTGACCAATATAAAAAACTTTAGCTAACTAAACATAAATATTGATAGATGTCGACATACATACAATAATATAAAAAGAGAAAAAGAAAAAAGAAGAAGAAATAGTTGCCCTTTGAATCAGATGGGGAATGTCATGATACTACCCCTACATAGATTATATGGTGTGCCCCTATCGATTGTCTGACTGGGTGCTTCCCTCATGCCTCGTGCAACACTATGTAAGTAGCTATCCATGATCGCTTGGAATAGGCTGCTAGTTCTCACTCAGATCAACATATAGGGGTGATGAGGAGATAAGAAATCAAATTAGTAGATCTATGCCAAAAAATAAGACAAGTGATGCCACCTTCTTATTTCATGGTGCTGCCTTATTCTCATTTCTGCCACAAATGCATAGAGAAAATGAAAAGGAGATAGGGGAAGAGCACTAGTTATGGACATAGTATCAATGGCAGTCATGTTTTTGTCAATCCAACTCCCTATTACTAGATTGTAAAGGAGCTAAAAAAAGTCATAATGAAAAGTTCATTAATGAATATCACACATATCAATAGTGGATAATTTTATAGCCTTTTAGACCATAATTATCCCACTTGTGCACCACTACTGGCCCATTTGTGTACCACTAGTGAGACATTTTGTTGGAAGTGAAGTCTAACAGACTCCTTCTCCCTTGCCACCAAATCTTTTGGCCTTTCAACTTCTATTGTAAATCTCTTTAAAGAGCTGGTTGAATATCATTTTCGAAGTGTGTTTTGAAGCTGCTTGCAGCTGTGTATGAAAAAATAGAATTGGTCACAATAAAATTGATTCTCCTGCTTTGAGTGTGGATGTAGGCAATCTGCCGAACCATGATAAAATTGCGTGTTTCTTTTTGTCTCTATCTATGAATTCTTTGTTTAATTTATGCACTTCAATTTCACATTCAATCCTAACAATTGTTATCAAATTGAGGTTAGATCATTGTTAAGATTTTGGTGGTTGAAATTCCAGAATCATGGAAGAAGCAAAGATCGAGAAGCTATTTAGTCAAAACTTTAGGTTATGGACGGTGCAGATGGAGTCCTTGCTGATAAAGCAAGATCTTTCACTTGTGCTTAAAGGGAAAGAAAAGAAGCCAACCATGGTGGGTGATGAAGAATGAGAAAAATTAGACAAGAAGGCAAGAGTGACATTTTTTCTCTCACTATCCAACAATGTCCTCTTCAATGTCATGGGTGAAGCAACAATGAAAGATGTATGGGATAAATTAACAACCATGTATGAAATGGCATAGACTGCAAATAAAGTGTTTATCATGAAGCAGTTGTACAAGATTAAGATGAAGGAAGGTTGGGCAATGACAAATCACATCAATGAATTTAATACATTGATCATTCAAGCAACTTTGGTGGGGATGACACAAGATGATGAGAGAAAGGTTGTCCTTTTGTTATGCACTTTACCAAGCAGCTGGGATGGTGTTGTAACAGCCGTTTAGCACATCGATATACAGTAAAAGTAAGTTAGTTTTTAATGATGTAGTAGCTACTCTTCTCAGCGAGGATTTGAGAAGAAAAAATGAAGAACCTTCATCCGATGAAGCCTTAACGACGGTAAGCATGGAAAATAGAGGTAGGAGCCATAATAGAGGCAAAAATAATTATCATAGGCGATCGAAATCAACAAGGAGATCGAAGTCTAGAAACAAAAATGGTGATTGTTGGTTTTGTGGTAAATTTGGTCATGTAAAGAAGGATTGTAGAAACTATTAAAGGGCACAAGAGAAGGTGTGGGACAACGAAGAAAATATCGTCTATGACAAGGATGATAGTGTACTAATCCTTTCAACAACCGACATTACTTCGGATTCATGGGTACTTGATTCCGGTGCCTCCCATCATGCTATCTCATGCCTTGAAGTGTCCATAAACTACAAAGAAGGTCACTTTAGAAATGTTTTCTTAGGAGATAACAAATCTTGCAAAATTATAGGCAAGGGTGATGTGTTCCTACCATTAGAAGGTGGTAAAACATGTCTGCTCAAAGATGTTCAGGATGTCCCACAATTGAAACAAAATTTGATATCCATTGGACAACTCTTCGATCAAGGTTTTAATGTGAATTTTCTTCCAGATACTTGGAAGGTAACTCATGGTACCATGCTGATTACCAATGACAATAAATTGGGTAGTCTCTATATATTTAAGACTCATGGTGAAATGGGAGCTACAATGGTGGTTGAGGATAACAAAGTGGATCTTTGGCATCAAAGGCTTGGGCATATTAGCAAGAAAGGGCTCCGTGTTATGCACACAAGGAATCAACTTCCAAGTCTCAAACTTGTAGATTTAGCCTTTTGCAAACATTGTCTTTATGGCAAACAAAAGCGAGTTAGTTTTTTGAAAGGTGGGCGTGATACGAAGACAACACCGTTGGAACTAGTACATTTAGATGTTTTTGGACCTACTGAGGTAAACTCCATTGGAGGAGCTAACTATTTTGTCACCTTTCTTGATGATTGTACAAGGAAAGTATGGATTTACATTCTCTCTAAGAAATCTGAAGTTTTTTCAAAATTTAAAATTTTAAAGGCTTTAGTTGAAAATCAGATTGGGCATAAGATTAAGTGTCTACAAAAGATAATGGTATAGAATTTTGTTCACTAGAATTTGATGATTTTTGTGTTGATAACGAGATTAGAAGGATTAAGGTTGTTCCTTTTACCCCTCAAGAAAACGGTGCAGTCGAGAGGATGAATGCAATGCCTCGCCCGGAACCCCAAAGGAAAAACCACACAACTAAGCAACTAAGGGTGAAATAAATTAAAAAAGAAGAAGTATAAATCACATTAAGTATTTTAATTACTACATTGCACATAATTACACAAGTGGAAGACTAACATAAGAATTCCTAAAGGGTTACCTACAGAATAATATGAAAGGTTAAATTGCAAATTAAAGATTAATCCAATTATACATCAATTACTTATTGAACACAAAAAACCATAATCACATAACAGGTTTCATCATTGGAAGATTGTAAGTATTACAATATAAATTTCTCTTTAAGAAAGCATTTGCACAAAGCATAAGGATAACTGAGCTAATAAAATTCATCAACTTAATATTACATTATTCATCAAATACATGCCTTCCAATACTACATATTAAATTTACATCATTACCAATTACGAGGTTACATAAATCCATTGATACAAATGACCACATAGGTCTCAAAAGTACAATAATCTCCAACATGAGATGATACACGAATCATGAACCACAGGAATACCTGCGAAACCAATCCTCACATGAAGGCACGAACAAATACATCCGATGGGAAGTGGCACTACCACCCGACCATGTGATGCCAAAACATAATTACACCACTGTGCTAGGAGATAGCAGAAGACCCTCAAGCAAGCATAAGCAAAACATGGATGACAATACAAGAGCGACTCGACAATACTCCAGGTGAACTCAACATCACTACACACTAGTGACCCTAAAGAGAAAGTGTCATCGCATAGCTTATTATGGTTACCCTAGGTAGGCCTCCATAGGTCCCGATCCCCATCTTGAGTTATCCAAGTAATCTTTCTTGAACCCCCAGTTCCATCTAAGTCTCATGCGGACACTACCAACCCTTCGTGAAGACAAGGTGGTAAGTTTGTCATTCCAGGCCTTCCCACTACATCTTGAGCCTATACGAACACTCAACCATGCACGGGGTACAATATCTTAATTAATGTTAAGAACTACCCACCCCCTAATCAATTATTAGGTTATCACTTATTATCTCACTTTCGAGGGGTTATCCTACCAACCACTTCGGGCGCGACCCCCACTCAAAAGCCACTCTCCCACAGGATACTAAAAAACATGGTCACTCTATGAGGACCCTATGGTGAAATAGACAGCCATAACACCACTACAAAAATACAAGTGACCAAAAACATAGTCTTACTAACCCTTGGTTAACCATACGGAATAAGCACAATATGGTTAAAACAACGAGGTTATAAATAAAACACTTGATCAAGAGGTACAATGACCACCACAACAGGACGACTAAACATAGACAAGAATTTGCACCAAAATAAGCCCCTTGCAAGAAATGCCAATTTCACTTTAAGACCAAACTCAAATAATCTTTTGAAATTAACAACATCATATACACTTGCAAATTCATCATTTAAAATTTAATAAACACCACCATAATGATTAAGAGAAATTCAAGTCATCATTGAACTAATAAGACTAGAAATCTAACTAATCATAAAAAATCAATTTACCTCTTTTCAATTTGAACAAGCAACAATCATAATCATTTTAATTAATAAAACACACCACATTAAATAATACATCTTCCTAAAGACGTCATTCAATTTTTATATTCCAATACAATATCCTTAATAAAATAAGAAAAACTCATATTAAATATATATAAAAATATAACATATGAATCATATTAAAATATTTAACCTACTTCCAGAATAAATCTAATTTACCAAATTGATCACATAAAACTAATGCCTTCATAGAAGAGAAAGTATATATATATATATATATATATATATATATATATATATCAAAAATGAAAGAAAATATAATTTTTGACAATGTTGTTATAAAACAACGAGCATAATAATCAGCACGGAAGAAAAGTTTTAAACAAAAGGGTAGAGGCTACCTTTTTGGTAGCGTTGCTACCAAATGGTAGTAGTTGCTACCCTTTGGTAGCATTGCTACCAAACGGTAGCAATCACTATCCTTTGGTAGCACTGCTACCATATGGTAGCAGCCGCTACCAAGGGGTAACACTGCTACCATCCCACGTGGTGGGGTATACCCTACCACATGGCGGGTTATAATATTTTTTATTTTTTTTATTTTTTAAATTTAATTATAATAACAATTTCCTATTCTGCAACCATTTCACTAGTAAAAATTTTACAATCAATAATTTTTTTTTCTTCAATGAGAATTTCAATAAAGTTTTCTGTTAACTAAATAACACATAAAAGACACAAATCTAAAGATCTTGGGAAAAAAATCTAAAGAATTTTAAGCAAATAGAGGGGTTTTGATTCATTTCTACATTTCTTTGCACACAGGAAAAATCTTTGCATCATACAAAGAGGGAAAATTGACAAAATTTTGCCAACATAACCCCTTAATTTTAAACAAATAAAAACTTGAAAACATACATAAAACAAAATCTATTTCTTACTACTCAAATTGAGAAAATAATCAAAAACTAAATTTTACAAAAACTTGAAAGCACACAACAAATAAGATATTGGACAATTTCTTCAATAAAAAAACACGTTGATTTGGGATTTGATGAGTTAGCCATTCTTAGTTCGATGTTACAAACTACTCTATTTCCAAACCAAACTTTCAATCAAGAATTTCTAATAAGATTTAACAATTTTCAATCACACACATAGGAAAAATCTCAAAACATTTAAATTTTTATTGCAACAAAAGAGTAAAATCTACCCAACCTGAAAAACAATCCAGGAAGAAAATTGAATAGTTTCAATCCTGCACACCAAATCCAAAATCCATATTTCTCCTTCCAAATGGTTTTCAAGTTTTGGTTTTAAAAAATGCCTCCCTCACTTCCCGTGAACTCACAGGTAGTATAGGCAAAATATTTTTAACCTAAACTTTTAAGTTAAAAGTTTTCCACAACCAATAGGAGTATAATATTTAAAAAGTAAAAAATCTAATTTCCCCTTTTTCATGACACAATTCTTTAAAACAAAAACAAAAATCTAAAAGCTAACTAAAAGGTCAATGGAAATGCTTTTTATTTATTTTCTTTTCCCCATAAGAATTTAACTCAACATTTACATTAAAATTCAAATAGCATATCATTTAATTTATTTCTTTTTCAAATAATTTAATACAACTATTTTCACAATATAACATGCAATTTAACTATTTAATTTTAACCACTCCATTTATTTAATAAAATCTATAAACACAAGGGCATATTAATTAAATAAAATATGCCAACACAAAATAACACAATTCACTCAAATTAAATCTATTCAAATAACTGGAAGCATGCAAAACGAGAAATGACCATATGACGACACAAAACGAAAATACCAAAGCACTATGACTCGCATACCGGTGAAACGGGAAAAGACAACCGAATGACAACAATAACATGAGTGTAACTGCGGGTTAATTTAGGGTCTAACAAGTATCTCATCCACTCTCATTAGACAAATAAGGCACGCTTAGACCTGTGAAACCACGTGGAGTCGATACCCCGTACCTACTTGATACTTGTACCTGCAATGTCCTACATCAAGGAACCACACGTGCATAATAACAAATATATAAATAGACATGACATGCACACCGATGAAGAAGAATCGTGACGTTCCCTATCTCATCGGAGTGAGTGAAGGAAAATTATCCCCTCATGCCCCATACACTTGCAAATACGAAACATGTATATAACGCATCACACATATAAAGTAAATGTGTCAGTCCATGTCAATAATCCATAAAAATCACATTTAACATAAATAAGGAAATACTGCATGAAAGCATACATTACAAATCAAATTAAAGCATGTAATAACATCGCATAAAGTTTGAATAAAATATAACAATAATGTATCCACTGAACAGTCAACTGAAGTAAAAAATGACTCTAAAAAGTCTGATTGAGAAGGGGTACTACATTCTCTCCCCAAAACTAGGCTTACTCCTAGAAGCCTAAAACAGATAAGAATAAAGCTCTCTCATCTTTGCTACATCCTCCGATGTCGCCGAAGTCTCATCATTTGGGTCCAATAGGACCCTTATCTGGTTGATGGTATGACCCCTAAGGGTGAAATCCCGACGTTGAAGAATGCACAGGGCTCCATGGAAAGCTGCCCATTGTCGACCTGCAAAGTGTTCCAATCAAGAACATGAGTCACATCAGGATGATAAGGTCGAAGAATAGAAACATGAAAGACATCGTGGATGCAGGATAGGCTTGGCAGCAAGGCAAGATGTTAGGAAACAAGTCCTATCCTCTCAAGGATCTTAAAAGGGCCAACAAAATGAGGCACCAACTTAGAACACTTTCCATAATGGATCAAACTCTTTCATAGATACACTCTCAAGAACACACAGTCACCAATTGAAAACTGACGATCCACTCTATGAGCATCAACATACTTCTTTTGCCTATCCCGAGCAACTACCAAATACTCATGAATCTTCTCAACCTGATGCTCCATCTCTCGAAGCATATCTGGTCCTAAACACACCCTATCCTCTAACCGATCCCAACTCAAAGGAGTACGGAAAGGATGACCATACAATGCTTGGAAGGGAGACATGCCTATGGAGCTGTGATATCCATTGTTATAAGCAAACTCCACAAGGCAAAGATATTCCTCTCAGCGCGACTACTGGTCGATAACATACATGCGAAGCATGTCCTCGAAGACCTGATTCACACACTCAGTCTGACCGTTGGTCTCTAGGTGATAAGCTGAACTGAAGTTCAATTGGGTCCCCAAAGCATGCTGAAGTGAGGTCCACAATGCCGAAGTAAAGACAAGATCTCTATCAGAAATGATCCGCCTAGGAATCCCATGCAACCTCACCACATCTTCCAAGAAAACTTGTGCCACCGCTGCTGCTGTATAAGAAGATCGAGTAGGAATAATCTATCAAAAATGACCATGATGGCATCATGATGACGCAAAGATACATGCAACCCTGCTCTGAAATCCATGAAAATGGTGGGTGAACTCACAAAGCTAGTTCCCACTTTTTGGTGCGTCCTGATTTTTGCTGAAATCATACATTTTAAAAAAAATATAATGATTTAAGCTTTAAAAGGTCCCATTTTAAGTAATTAATTGAAGAGAGTTAAATCAAAGGCTCTTAGATCAAAATTTCTTGGATAGAAAATCTCTACTTCTAAATCATACTTGCAATGGAGTCTCCTTTGCCTCTATCAAATGCTAATAAAAAACCAATTTTACATTAGCTTTTGGGGGGTCAAATTAATTCATTTAATAGTTTTTTTTTTTTAAGTATTTAGTCCTTATTATAAGCTTTCCAAATAGTATAACTTTTAATATATTTAATTTCATTAATATAATTTTATTTTATTTCATATGAATGTAGGTTTTTCACCGAACATGAACTTCTTTGTTCAATGCATTGGGAAAAATAGCAAACTAATTCAAAAAAAATCTGAAAAATATCTATGCCCTAGGTATTGATGTTTTCTTTCTAACCAAAAAAAGAAAATTCAATTTTGATATATATAGAACAAGTTATGTGTTCAAACGTACACCTATATCTAAATTATAATTAGTCGAACTTCAAAACTTAATAAAATGAAAAATATTCAACATATCACTATCAAACCAACTACATGCCCTAGGTATTGATGTTACAAACCAAAATTCAAAAGAATTAAGTATTTATCATTTATAGAAAAAAAATTATGCATTTCGGGATACACATCACTCTTAAAAAATGTTGTTTGCTGTAAAAATTTACTTTTTGAGGGAGATGGAAAAATCAATAAAAATTTATTAAAACAAATTTGAAAAAAATATATTTAGAATCTACAAACAAGATGTTAAAAATCACTAGTTTATATCATCTTCAAATTCTTAACGGTTTAAAAGTTATAGGTGTCGGAAAGTGAAGGTTTTTTTCAAAATATTCATATAAGTGTCAAAGCTGGTCAAAAAGTGGGAACCAGTATTGTGAGTTCACCCTGGTATTCCATTTCCAATCTAGTACCAAATTAGGTTGTAAAAGCCTTGCAGGGTGTTGATGCTCCGCCTTCACCGGCTGACATTCTAAATACTTCAACACAAAATCAACAATGTCATGTTTCATACCAGCCCAATGATATATTTGTCTAAGATCTACATGCATCTTCTTGAAACTAGGGTGTGTAGAATAAGGTGCACGATGGGCCTCAGTCATGATCAAAATGTGAAGACCCTTCAAAGGAGGTACATAGATCCATCCAAGATGTCAAAGAAGACCATCTGCCTCAATGTTATATCCAGAATATCTACCCTCTAATAGTCTTTTGGACTCCGTCACAGCTCTAACATCTTGATACCAGGTGCCTTGAGGAAGAATCCCAAGAATTCTCTCTCTCAAGTCCACTCCAAGGGATAATGCTACAACCTCATGTCACCTACGATGCAAAGCATTTGACACTACATTCTCTTTCCCCTGAATATATCGAACCTCAAAATCATACTCATAGAGGAATTCCATCCATCTTCGCTGTCAAGCATTCAAGTTTGGCTGCGTGAAAATATACTGCAAACTACGGTGATCACTATGCAACTCAAACCGATGCCCCAACATAAAATGTCTCCATCTAACCGACACATGCACTACAACTACCAACTCCAAGTCATGAACTAGATAGTTCAGCTCGTGGTCCTTGAGTTTGCGAGACTCATAGGCAATCACACGACCATCCTGCATAAGCACTGCTCCTATACCTTCCAAAGAGGCATCTGTGCATACCATAAAATCCCTGGATGGATTTAAATGCCAAAATTGAAGCACTAACAAGGATTTCCTTCAAGGTACAAAAAATTGACTCACAGGCTCTGATCAAACAAACTTCTTCCCTTTCCTCTGAAGAGAAGTGATTGGGTGACCTATCCGGGAAAAACTCTGAACAAAGCGACGGTAATATCCGGCCAAACCCATAAAAATTTGAACCCCAAAAACATTGGTTGGCATTGGCCAATCTACAATGGATTGGATCTTACAAGGATCCATAGATACACCTTCTCTTGAAACTACATTACCAAGATAGTTCACCTTTGATTGGAAGAAATTATACTTTGCCAAGTTGGCATAAAGCTAATTCTCCCTTAAGCACTGCAATACTTGTCGCAAGTGGCCCTCATGCTCTTCCATAGATCTAGAATAGATCAATATGTCATCGAAGAACACAAGGACACAATGATAAAGGTAGGTGCAGAAAACCCCATTCATGAGGCTCATAAAAACTGATAGCACGTTCATCAACCCAAATGGAACCACTATGAACTCATAGTGACCATAACGATTATGAAATGCCATTCTATGAATGTCTACATCATGAATGCACAATTGATGATACCGAGATTTCATATCAATCTTAGAGAACACCTTGGCTCCCTTTACCTGGTCAAAAAGATCATCTATACGAAGCAATGGATATCGATTCTTGATGGTTACCTTATTCAACTGTCGGTAATCAATGCATAACCGAAGAGAACCATCCTTCTTCTTAATGAAGATAACAGGCGCACCCCAAGGAGAAACATTAGGATGAATGAACCCCTTAGCCATCAATTCCTCCATCTGCAACTTCAACTCACTCAGCTCCTGAGTAGTCATCTGATATAAGAACCAAGTCAATGCGAAAGTCTATGTTCTGCTTAGAAGACATACTGAGAATATCCATAGGAAACACATCAACATACTCTCGAAGAATAGGGTGACCATTAAGAATGATTTCTTGATTCTCTTCTTCATCCACATCCTCAAGAGCAATTGCAAAAAGTTGACACCCTTGATGCATACATCGCTTAAGTTGCATAGCGGAAATCATACGTAAGGATATCGATCTCCGAATTCCAATGATCCCCACTTTCCTGCCATAATCATTTAAACACTCCACTATCTTTTGATGACAGTCCACACGAGCGCTATGAGATGATAGCCAATCCATCCCCAACACAACTCCATAAGACACCAAAGGAATGACTCAAAGGTCAATTGAAGTAACAAAGGGTCCCAGGTCCAACTTACAACTTGGAATGAGGGTATCTACAGACACATGCAAACCGGTAGCCAACTCTACTTGCTACCTATCCACTTGCTTAGCAGACGTGAGCCCGCACCACTCCACAATGGAGGAAGAAATAAAAAAATCGAAAGCACCGAAGTCAAAAAGTACAGAGATAGGAATACCACACAACACACCTGTAGTCTCAATCGTCGTACCCTGGTGCTCAGCCTGGCAGTCATCAACTACCTCAAAAACTCTATGGGATCTATTTGTATCCCCCACTGTCGGTTCTGATGTTGTTGGCCTTTGACTACCTGTCTGATGAGAATGCTGAGGGCACTGAGCGGCTATGTGGCCAAACTGACCACAGGAAAAGCAAGCTCCCCTACTAGGTCCTCTACCTACAGACGACCCACTGGACTGCTAGAAACTACCCCTACTAGGGGCCTGAGATGCACCCTTGAAGGACTGCCCTGGGAAATTTTGCCTACTCCTCTGTCAATTCTTGTTCTTCTTAAATTGAGAGTTGCCACCCTATTGGTGCTGAAACTGTTTCAGCCTCAACTGAAAACTTTGCTGTTGCCCACCCTTAGTGGGTGCCTGAGAACCCCTATATGTTGCAATAGTCTGGGACTGATTCCCTCTAACTCTGGACCCACTGAAAGGCACACTCCTAATCTGCACTCCAGACTGACCGCCATGATCACGACTAAGATTTTTCTCCACCAGCCTGGCTTTCACCACAATTATCTCTACTGAAACAAGCTCAAACACTCTCACTCCTCCATTGAATAATGATTAAAATAAAATCTCTGTGAAATGAGTTGAATAAAATCTCTATGAAATGAGTTAAATAAAATCTTTGTGAATGAGTTGAATAAAATCTCTGTGAAATGAGTGGAAATAAATCTCTCTTGAATATTGGTTGAACCTCTGTGATTATTAGTTGATTAAACAATCCTCCTGTGAATACTGGAAATGAATTTTGGAAATAAACAATCCCCCTGTAAAATCTGGAAATAAACCTCCCTGTGAGTTGAAATAAGATCTCCTTGCAAATATTAGTTGATTAAACAATCCTCCTGTGAATTCTGGAAAATATTAACCTTCTGGTTACTGAAAACCAATTTGAAACAATTGTTTGTTTATCTATCTTATTCATGTTCTTATTTTCATAAATAAGTAATCCTTTGTTATATATATATATCATTAAATAATTATAAATATATATATATATATATATATATATATATATATATATTTCGAATGTAAAAGAAAATAAAATAAATATATATATTAATGTCGAGATTAATGGGCGGTCAAAGAAAAGAATTTTAAACTTTGCATGGCGTATGTGGAGGGGAGCGGTTATTGTAACTGTGGGGGGAGTGGGGGGGGGGGGGGCGGTGTCCCCTCAACCCTACGGCCCTACGCATGCAGGACCGCAGGGGGTGATGGGACCCGTGGTCCCCACCCCCCCCTATTTGCTATTAAACAAAGCAATTTTGCTTGTTAGCTATTATACTTTTGAATTTGCAAATTGTAATTTTTAATAATTGTTTTAATTCAATTTTAAGTTAATTTTTTTATAATCGTTTTTAATTAATTTTTAAGTTAGTTTTTAATAATTGTTTTAGTTAAATTTTAAGCTAATTATCAATGAATGTTTTAGTTACATTTTTTTTTGTTAATTGCTAACGATTGTTTAGTTAAATTTTAAGTTAATAAATTAGCAAAAGATTGAAATAAAAAATTATTGCCTCAATCCCTTTAGGAATTTATTGGACTACTTGATCAGTGATTTTGGTTCACTTAAAAAAAAAAAAAGTCTTATTATTGCGATTTGATCCAAAACTTCCAAAAGTATAAGCTAATCACTCATTTGAAACTAGTAACTCTATAATTTAAATATTCTCACGATCGAAGTAAACATTACTTAATCTCGTATGTAAATGTCACTATTTTTACATCATGCGCATTACTTATATGTTAAATTGCATTCATTGATGAGCAAGTTACCTTCCCATTATCTTCATACAAGTTACATGTTTTAATATATGAGTTCATAATTGCCTTTATCATACCATTATATATTAATTAGTTGAGTTGTAGAAGAATGGTATTTATTTTTATCAAATGGTACTTGGTTGCCATCAAAATAGTTATTCAAATAATTAACTTCGAAAGGTCTAATTATGTACATTCATTTCGCAATTATTTTCAAGCATGATGTTTTCATAACTCTTAGTTAGAAAACTAAATAAAGGAAGATGGAAACCAAAACCTAGTAGCGTTCGGTATATACGATGCCTCTGGGTCACGCTTACGGGTAATGCCGTTGTGTTGAACTACTGCACTTAATGCCTAATAAAGCTACATCAATGACGTCTGTGGCATTGTCCCTATAAATCGTCAGGGAGTAATAAGGGACACTTGGAAGCTAAAATCCAAGGGGCAGGTAATCCCCCTTGGATCGATAATCTAATAAGATAATTTTCAAATGATTTTACATCCGTTGAGTTAAACCATAGTAAACCCCCTTTAGGATTGGTTAAGTAAAAATGCTTTTATGAAATTGATTTTTAATCTTGAAGGGATATTGGTGATTGACAATTGGTCAAGGGTGACGCTCATGATAAGAATTAGGATCTAGTTATTTTAGGCCACAAGCAATAGGCCATCTTGAGCCTTTGCTTAAGCACTACCATCATGGGTAGTAACCACAAAGAAACTGTATGGGACATTGACCCTAGAAAGGGTTGCTTACCCACAAATCAGTTTACATCAAACCATAGAGTAGAAAATAGAACTACATACTTTACGCCTTGATCCCGTGCCGAAGCGGGTATGTAGGCATTCTTGGGACGGAGTTGTCCCTCGTACTCAGGCACTCGTGGGTGGGGTCTAGGCTTGGTAGGAAGAAGGATTGAGTAAGAATTCTAATTTGAAAAATGAAGTGTAATAAGATGGAAAAAGTAATTCAACGCATACTCGAAAGGAATCCCATATGGATTCGCTTGACTTCCTGAGGCTTTAAGCCAAATTCCAAGGTGGAATTCAAGCTTGTATTATGTTATTTAATTACTCCTAAGGACGACAACCTCGGTGCACTTCTGTTAGAAGAGTGTAGTACTTAGTGAATGGCTCAGGACCTGAATGGTCCTGATGAGTCTAAGTCTCTGGCCAGAACACCTCCTATCCTGAATGGATAGATGCCTACCCCGTATGGGTAGATGCCTATCCCGTATTGGATAGATGAAATCTTATGTCCCGTATGGATAAATGCCTAACCCATATGGTTAGATGCTCATCCCAGATGGATGAATGCCTAATCCAAATGGATGGATGCCCAGAGTATGCGATTGAATCAAACATAATGATTAAATTAAACAAAAAAAAAGGAATGGTCAATTTTGTTGAGTTCATTATGGTAGGTTATTACAGTCAAAGGAAAGAGGATGGGATCTCATCAAGTCTCTCATGTGCCCCATGGTAATTGAGTCCTAGTCCACTGGGAGCTCTCTCATCCTAGGAGATCTCTCTCTCTCTCTCTCTCTCTCTCTCTCTCTCTCTCTCTCTCCTCCAGATTCTGCTGATGTGACTCTCCAACCTAAGCATGGATAGGTTGTTCGGCCTTTGGTCTGGGCCTTAGTCTAGATAACACCTCCTGAAACATCTGCCTCAATACTTCCCTTTTAGGAACCTGCTCTACTGAATGCTGCTCATCCTGATGAACATACTGATCTTGATCCACACTCACATGAGTGGGTGGTGGTGAAGGACTATGGCGGTCGGAACCTTGACCACGTCCCCCTCCTTTGCCTTTATTGCGGACACCAACACAACCACCTCTCTTGGCTTTCCTAGCCATGACCTAAACACTGCACAAGAGAAAAAAAGGTTTAGATCTATGACAATGATACTAACAAGGGAAACACAAACACCGAGAGCTAATCAAAAGGTCAAGTTGAATTGGATCAATATAAAACCAGAGTACCCAATGTTGAAACATGGGCTCTGATACCAAATGTAATGCCCCGTTTGGAACCCGAAAGGAAAAACCACACAACTAAGCAACTAAGGGTGAAATAATTTTTTTAAAAAAGTATAAATCACATTAAGTGTTTTAATTACTACATTGCACATAATTACGTAAGCGAAAGACTAACACAAGAATTCCTAAAGGGTTACCAACGAAGAATAATATGAAAGGTTAACTTCCAAATTAAAGATTAATCCAATTATATATCAATTACTTATTGAACACAATAAATCATAATCACATAACAGGTTTCATCATTGAAAGATTGAAAGTATTACAATATAAATTTCTCTTTAAGAAAGCATTTGCACAAAGCATAAGGATAACTGAGCTAATTAAATTCATTAACTTAAGATTACAGTATTCATCAAATACATGGCTTCCAATAATACATATAAAATTTACATCATTACCAATTATGAGGTTACATAAATCCATTGATACAAATGACCACATAGGTCTCAAAAGTACAATAATATCCAACATGAGATGATACATGAATCACGAACTACAGGAATACCTGCGAAGCCAATCCTTGCATGAAGGCACAAACAAATACATCCGATGGGAAGTGACACTACCACACGACCATGTGATTCCAAAATGGAATCACCCCACTGTGCTAGGAGATAGCAGAAGACCCTCAAGCAAGCATAAGCAAAACATGGACGACAATACAAGAGCGACTCCACAATACTCTAGGTGAACTCAACATTAGAACACACTAGTGACCCTAAAGAGAGAGTGTCATTGCATAGCTTATGATGGTTACCCTAGGTAGGCCTCCATAGGTCCCGACCCTCATCCTGGGTTATCCTGGTAACCTTTCCTGAACCCTCGGTTCCATCTAAGTCTAATGCGGACCCTACCAACCCTTCGTGAAGACAAGGTGGTCGGTTTGTGATTCTAGACCTTCCCACTACATCTTGAGCCTATACGAGCACTCAATCATGTGCGAGGTACAATATCTTAATTAATGTTAAGAACTACCCACCCCCTAATCAATTATTAGGTTATCACTTATTATCTCACTTTCAAGGGGTTATCCTGACAACAACTTTGGGTGTGGCCCCCACTCAAAATCCACTCTCCCATAGGACACTAAACAACATAGTCACTCTATGAGGACCCTATGGCGAAATAGACAACCATAACACCACTACAAAAATACAGGTGATAAAAAACGTAGTCTTACTAACCCTTGGTTAACCATAAGGAATAAGCACAATATGGTTAAAACAATGAGGTCATAAATACAACACTTGATCAAGAGGTACAATGAACACCACAACAAGACGACTAAACATAGACAAGAATTTGCAACAACATAAGGCCCTTGCAAGAAATGCCAATTTCATTATTACCAAACTCAAACAATCTTTTGAAATTAACATCATATACACTTGCAAATTCATCGTTTAAAATTTAATTAAACACCACCATAATGATTAAGAGAAATTCAAGTCATCATTGAACTAATAAGACTAGAAATCTAACTAATCATAAAAAATCAATTTACCTCTTTTCAATTTGAACAAGCAACAGTCATAATCATTTTAATGAATAAAACACCCCACATTAAATTATACATCTTCCTAAAGACATCATTCAATTTTTATATTCCAATACAATAATCCTAATAAAATAATAAAAATTCATATTAAATATATATAAAAATATAACATATGAATCATATTAAATATTTAACCTACTTCTAGAATAAATCTAATTTACCAAATTGATCATGTAAAACTAATGCCTTGATAGAAGAGAAAGTATATATATATAAATTTACTAACATAATATCGAAAACGAAAGAAAATATAATTTTTGACAATGTTGTTATAAAACAATGAGCATAATAATCAACACGAAAGAAAAGTTTTAAACAAAAGGGCGGAGGCTACCTTTTAGGTAGCACTGCTACCAAATGGTAGCAGTTGCTACCCTTTGGTAGCTACCAAATAGTACCAGTCACTACCAAATGGTAGCATTGCTAGCATATGGTAGCAACCGCTACCCTATGGTAGAAGATGCTACCATCCCACATGGTGGGGTATACCCTGCCACGTGGGGGGTTATATTATTATTTTTAAAATTTAATTACAATAACAATTTCCTATTCTGCAACCATTTCACTGGTAAAAACTTTACAGTGAACATAATTTTTTTTCTTCAATGGGAATTTCAGAAAAGTTTTATGTTAACTAAATAATGCATAAAAGACCCATATCTAAAGATCTTTGTCAAAAATTCAAAAGAATTTTAAGCAAATAGAGGGGATTTGATTCATTTCTACATTTCTTCACATACAGGAAAAATCTTTGCATCATACAAAGAGGGAAAATTGACAAAATTTTGCTAGCATAACCCCCTAATTTTAAACAAATAAAAACTTGAAAACATAAAGAAAACAAAATCTATTTCTTACTACTCAAATTGAGAAAATAATCAAAAACTAAATTTTACAAAAAATTGAAAGCACACAACCAACAAGATATTGGACAATTTCTTCAACAAAAAAACACATTGATTTAGGTTTTGATTGAATTCAAGAGCAAACTACTCTATTTCTAAACCAAACTTTCAATCAAGAATTTCCAATTTCCAATAAGATTTAACAATTTTCAATCTCACACACAGGAAAAATCTCAAAACATTTAAATTTTTATTGTAGCAAAAGAGTAAAATCTACCCAACCTGAAAAGCAATCCAGGAAGAAAATTATAGAAGAGCTTCAATCTTGCATACCAAATCCAAAATCCAGATTTCTCCTTCCAAATGGTTTCCAAGTTTTGGTTTTCAAAAATTCCTCCCTCACTTCCTGTGAACTCACAGGAAATATAGGAAAAATATTTTTAACCTAAACTTTTAGGTTAAAAGTTTTCCTCAACCAATAGGAGTATAATATTTAAAAAGTAAAAAATCTAATTTCCCCTTTTTCGTGACACAATAATTTAAAACAAAAATAAAAATCTAAAAGCTAACTAAAAGGTAAATGGAAATGCTTTTTATTTATTTTATTTTCCCCATAAGAATTTAACTCAACATTTACACTAAAATTTAAATAGCATAGCATTTAACTTATTTCTTTTTCAAATAATTTAATACAACTATTTTCAAAATATAACATGCAATTTAACCATTTAATTTTAACAACTCTATTTACATAATTAAATCAATAAAAACAAGGGTATATTAATTAAATTAAATACGCCAACACAAAATAACACAACTCACTCAAATTAAATCTATTCAAATAATTGGAAGCACGCAAAACGGGAAATGACCATACGACAAATCACAAAACAAAAATACCATAGCACTATGACTTGCATACTGGTCAAACAGGAAACGACGACTGACTGACAACACTCACATGAGTGTAACTGCGGGTGAATTTAGGGTCCAACAACTATCTCCTCCACTCTCATTAGACAAATAAGGCATGCTCAGACCTATGAAACTAGGTGGAGTTGATACCCCGTACCTACCCGGTACTTGTACCTGCAATGTCCTGCATCAAGGAACCACACGTGCATATAGACAAAAATATAAACAAACACAACACACACACCAATGAAAGAGAATCATGACATTCTATGTCTCACCGAAGTGAGTGAAGGAAAATCACCCCCTCGCACCCCATACACTTGCAAACATGAAATATGTATATAACAAATCACATATATAAAGTAAATGTGTCAGTCCATGTCAGTAATCCATAAAAATTACATTTAACATAAATAAGGAAATATTGCATGAAAGCATACATTACAAATCAAATTAAAGCATGTAATAACATTGCATAAAGTCTGAATAAAATATAACAATAATGTATCCACTGAATAGTCAATTGAAGTCAAACATGACTCTAAAAAGTCTGATCGAGAAGGGGTACCACAATGAACAAGACAATCCTTGAAAAGGCGCATTGTATGTTATCAAATGCAGGTCTAGGTAAGGATTTTTGGGCAAAGGCTTGCAACACAACAATATACCTGATCAATCGAAGTCCCTCACCTAAATTAGATTTTGGTATTTTGGAAGAGGAATGGCAGGGGAAGAGGATTTCCTACTCGCATCTTCACGTGTTTGGATGTGAAGCCTTCTTGCATATACCCAAAGAGAAAAGAACTAAATTGGATCCCAAGTCAAAGAAGTGTATTTTCGTTGGGTATGACGAAGAGCAATTTGGTTTCAGGTTGTGGGATCTAGTCAATAGAAAAATTGTTCGTAGCAGGGATGTTATTTTTAATGAGACATCTTTTCCAATGCTGCAAATTCAGAATAAATCTGAAACGGAGTATGCTCCTCTATCAAATTTTTATTCTTCACCAGTTCAGAATATTGGTGTTTTACATCAATCTTCCCATCAAGTGGGAGCTTCAATGGTTATTAATTTACCATTTGATTCCAGTTTCCAATCCCCTGGGTAGACTCACAATGGTGAAGAATCTGATAGCCCCTCTATTGCATCTCCTCTGCTCATAACAGAGCCATCACTATTTGAAATAGGGCCACCTTGGCCTCTAACCGAATCCTCATAGGTTAAAACAGGGGCTCGCGTTCGAAGCATTGTGGAACTGCTAGCGAGCAACCTTCATGGATTGGCATTGAGGAATTACACCCTATCTTAAAGCTTACCCCATGACTTGCATCCCAGTCTACATTGCTAAGCTTAAAAAAGACTTCACAGTTAGCGGGACAGCTAACACGACTGCCCCTCAACTCTCCCTCCACGGGCTCACTGTAGGGATGAAATCTACATTTTGTGGATGATGACTACATGGAAGACCACTCATGTGGTCTCAATAAAGTAAATCGTCTCCTCTCTACGCTTTTGATTGGCAAAACAGAGTCATGATGTCTTCATCCAGAGGTTTCACATATCAGTTTGGTATATCCTGGTCATTGTGTTGGAGAAAACACTCAAGCATGTGGTGTTAATAATCAGCAACACAGGTCTACTAGAGAGTGTCGACTTCCCCCAAAATTTATAGATTATGAGATGTTCTTCTGTGAAGAAGTTGCGCCCACCTTGTTAATCTCTAATCAAACAAAGCCTGCCAATTATAAAGAAGCTTGTAAAACTGTCAATTGTGATATGGCACATTGCAATGTACGAAGAAATGGACGCATTTTTGTGAAACCAAACATGGGATTTTTTGTCATTTCCTCTTGATAGAAAGGCATTACGTAATAAGTGGGTTTATAAATTGAATGATGAAGCTGGTGGTCAGAAACGGTTTCGAGCAAGACTAGTTGTCAAGGGGTACGCTTAGAAGCAAGACCTCGATTTTAAAGATTTTTTTGCCAGTTGTCAAAATGACTACCATCCAAGCCGTATTGGGATTGGTTGCAGCATGGGATCTTGAGCTTGAACAATTATATGTGAAGACGACATTTCTCCATGGCGACCTTAATGAGGAATTGTTTATGCATCGACATGAAGGATTTGTCAAAAAGGGCCAGGAACATCTCTATTGCATATTGAAACAAAGTTTGTACGGGCTTAAGCAAGCCCCAAGATGGTGGTATCTCAAATTTGATAAGTTTATGATTGATCACAAGTTTACTCGTTGTGAGTTTGATCCTTGTATCTATTTTAAAAATCTTTCCAATAGCGAATTTGTTATACTTCTCCTTTATGTGGATGATATGCTAGTGGCTGACACAAGCATGAAAATTGTTCGTGAGCTTAAATCTGACTTAGCTAATGAGTTTGCCATGAAATATTTAGGGGTAGCGAAGAAAATACTTGAGATGACCATTCTTTGGGATAGGAAAAAGAGAGAACTCAAAACTATCTCAACAAGAATACATTAAAAATGTATTGGACATATTTGGTATGGCGGATGCTAAGTTTGTATGCGTCCCCTTAGCCTCATTTTCAGTTGTCTTCTCAATTGTGTCCAAAAACACAAGAAGATAAGGAGTTCATGGACAGTATTCCATACAAATCTGTAGTTGGGAGTCTTATGTACGCTATGGTATATACTCGTCCGAATATTGCTCATGTTGTGGGAGTGGTGAGCAGATTGATGTCTAATCCGAGCAAACCACATTGGGATGTAGTCAAGTATATTTTACGGTATCTCAAGGGTACTTCAGATTTTTGTTTATGTTTTGGGAAGGGCAAGGCACACTTGCAAGGGTTTACTAATTCTAATTTTGCTGGAGATTTAGACAAACAAAAGTCTACTTTAGAATATGCTTTCACATTTGCTGGGGCAGCGATCAGTTGGGCTTCTAAATTGCAACATACAGTTGCTCAATCAACTATAGAGGCTGAATACATATCTCTCTCTGAGGGAGCCAAGGAGATGGTATGGTTGCAACTCTTGCTCAGTGAATTGGGTTTGAAGCAATCAAATTTTACCTTGTTTTGTGATAATCGCAGGGTAAAAGCACAAAACTGCGTCACATTTCAGGATAACTTATCAGCACAAGTGAATTTAAGTAATTCTAACTAAAAATTAATTTTATTCAAACACATGGTCTATATAGATTATTATAGCTAAGTTATATATGGGCTACAACTTTTCCAATTGGAAGTGTCTACTAAATGTATATTCTATACTACTTTTGATCTAATTACAAAAAAAAATTAAACTCGGTGTTTCAACAACTCCTACTCTTATAAATAATATTTTTTTTGAAATGTAAAAATACCCTTTTATAGATCTATAAGTGATTTTTCCAAAATATATATCTTTTAATATTTTAATTATTTTTATAGTTTATATTTTATCTTTATTGAAAGTAGGTTATCAACACTAAAATATAAGATTGATTATCTTGTCAAGGAAAAATACTAAAATTTATTTAAAAAAATTGAAAAAAATACGACATAGAACGCTGGAGACACGCTGGAAGACGATGTAAACAATCCCGACGGTTAAATTTTTACTGTTTTCATTTGTCAAAATCAGAATATTGGTGATGTCACTACAGTCTAATCATCGTAATATCTAGCACAACTACAAATCAACTTTAGCTCCCCACCCATCAACTATAGATAGGCCTCCAATGCCCCTGTCTATATAGCTGGAATTGAAAGACAATCTTGAAGCACCCTAATCGAATGAGATCTTCACTACCCCTGATTTCTTGAAGTGCAATAAGAAATGCCACGTCAACTGGTAAGACTACGGATCTGTCATTCCATCTCGTCCTCTGTTCATTGGTTTTCTTTAGGCTTATATGTTGCCCGTCACATTTTTCTATTCACAAATAGAAAACTGTTTTTGCACTTGGGGTTTTTATCTTTCTACTCCAATAGCGCTATTAACTTGGGGCCACGTTTTCTGATTTCATGATCTATTCACACAGCTTTCAAAAATTCACTGATAAAAATACCAATTATAATTTGTTAAAAACGGCGACCCTTCCATGTTTGCCCATTGCACATCCTTCTAATATTAATACGTCTGGGCTCTCTCATTATTTTAAAAAATGATCTATGTAAAAGATTATAATCCTTTAAAAAGATATTATAGAAAGGTAAGAGAGATATTAAACAAATAATACATGAAAAATAAGAAATTAGGGATTCACACATAATGTATGTATTAATAATTTTTAATTATAATATTACATTTAAATTATTTAACGATAATAATATTATTTGAACTCTAATTAATGTTATTTGTAATTTATAAAATATTTAATATTATTTTATAATTGTAAAAAATAGTATTTATTATATATTTATATTATATTTAAATTATTAATAATAAATATTATACAAATTTTGTTAAATAATAATGTATACATTATATAAATATTATTTAAAATTTATTTAATGCTGCATGATAATTATTGGATTAGTTTAATATTATTTTTTATAATTTGTAAATAATATATAGATATAACTAAACAAATCAAATAATATAATACTTATTCATTTTAAAATGTGGTTAAGAACACACAAATTTCATTAAAAGGGTGTGAGGTTGCATGGGCCTTAGGAGAACTTAACCTCAAAATATATCAACATTCAAGAACATATAATCAAAATAGTATCTATATAGCCATAAGGTTGCATGCCAAACTAGAGAAAAGCAAATATGAGTATATCGAAAGTAGTGACATAATCTAATTTGAGACTCCCAAAGGTGAGGAAAAAGTGTAAACAAGAAAAGTGAGAATCAAATATATTGGGTCGTTCATAAGGGATTCAATTAAACAAACATTTAATAACATATTAATATTTAATGAAAAATGGCAAGTCCTATGCAACTTGCAAGTGACTTCCTCCCTTGACCCTCTCTCTAATGAAAATTCCAACTCACCAATTAGTGGGTGTCTCTCTTCATCTCCCTCTCCCCTTTCTATATATCCCTCTCTTTTTCCTCTCTCTTTGTTCTTTATGTCTCACTCTATTTTTTGTTGTTGGTGTGTTTGTGTGTGTCTATATATACATCTCAAGTTTGGTTTATATATCTCCCTTCTCTCTCCCTCCTCTCCCTATCTCCCCTATTCTCCCTCTCTCCATCCTCTACATATCTCAATTTCTCCCTCCCTCTATGTGTCACCCCTCTCTCATTCTCTCCACATTTCAACTCCCTCACTCCCTCCCTATCCCCTCTATCTCTCTTCCTGATGTACAGTTTATTTGTAGCTATCACTTCTTCATTAAGATCTTTGTTTTTTTTTCTATTAAGGATAGTTCACAAAGCTCATTTTTGCTCATTTGAGCATCCACGTTACAAACTTATTACAAATACCAATTCCTTTCGAGCAAACTTATTACAAATACTAGCACCTTTCGAGCATAAATACAAGCTCCTTTTGAGCACCAAACTAGAAACACCAATTGGACTTTTGACCAAAGGTCACAACTTAGAAATCCACTTTAAACAATGTGACAAATACAACCAATGGAAGACCAAGAGTCACAACTTAAAATTCCACAAAGATGTCCCTCATGGGAGTTGAACTTGGGTCTCCACATTGATAACTCAAAGCTTTAACCAACTAAGATCAACCCCCTGGACATTAAGATCTTTGTTGCACAAACAACACCATTTGATAATTGGCCTACCAATTGATCTCGCATATGACACAAATGTATGCAAAAAAATAGAATTTTTTTTTCTAATTGACCTTCCAAATCTCTTCAACATACATATCTCACTCTATCTCTATCTCTTTGTATCTCTCTATCTCTCTCCCTATAATTTTCTATCTCTCCTCCTATTCCTTTCTATCTATTTATATATCCCTCTATCTATAACACTCCCTCTCTTTGGGCTCTCTATATCTCTTCCTCTCTCTCTATTATTTACTCCTACTCTGTATCTCTATTTCTCTATCTCTTGATCTCCCCCTAACTCCTTTACCTACCTCTTTCTATCCATATCTTTCTCTACCTCTATCTCACCATCACTTTATATATCTTTCTTTATTACTAGGCTCTCTCTTTATATTACCATCTATATGTGTCTCTCCCTCCCTCCTTATCCTTCTATATCCCCCTCCCTATTTATTGAGCTATCTCCCCCTCTTCTCCCCCATTTTTCTCTTCCTTTCTCTTCTTTTCTATCTCCCCTTTTTACCTATCTCTTTCACACCCACTCTCTCCCCCTCCATCTCTCACTCACTCCCTAGCCCTATCTCTCTCTCTATCTCTGCCTCTCTATCTATTTGCCTCTCTCTCTCTCTCTCTCTCTCTCTCTCTCTCTCTCTCTCTCTCTCTCTCTCTCTCTCTTTTCCTCTTGCAAACATAACATGAGGTTACATTGCTTATGAAACTTGATTATCTTTTTGATTTAGAGGCTTTATTGTATTTGTGTTTGGATCACTCTAAGTGGATGCATAGTTAATTTGAAGCTATCACTTCTCCATTGAGACACTGTCTACACAAACAACATCATTTTCTAAATGTCCTTCCAATTTCAATCTCATACACTACACAAATGTATGAAAAAAATAACACAAAAAATTTAATAACTAACCTTCCACACCTCTTCGGCATACCTATTGCACACCAAGGTGCAATTGCTAGTTTAAATTTTAGTTAAAATTATAAACATAAAATAGACATAGACATAAGATTATAAATTTTATTAGTTTACATCATTTCAAAATTTAAAACATATATTTCACTTTCTATTGATTTAATTTTAAAAAATAAATAAACATTGACCATTTCCTTTATAAAAGTGTGACACAGCTTTGTACTTTTACCCCACAGTGCCATCTTAATGACTAAGCATCAGACATCTTAGCTTTGGTCAAAACACGTCGATGTATGTAGTCATTATGTTCGTTACATGGTTGAAGATGGCAAGTTTCATGTAGACAAAATTCACACTGAGGAGAACCCAGTTGATGTGCTCACCAAAGTTGTTAAATGGGAGAAGTTTGACTTTTGCCGAGCTTCTCTCGGCCTTTCCAACATATGATAGCAGGACTGAGTGGGGGAATCTACTTGTGCAGCAGTTCGTTGCCCTTCAAGTGGGAGATTGTTGGAAGTGAAGTCCAACAGACTCCTTCTCCCTTGTCGCCAAATCCTTTGGCCTTTCAACTTCTGTTGTAAAGAATTGGTCACAATAAAATTGATTCCCCTGCTTTGAGTGAGGATGTAGGCAATCTGCCAAACCATGATAAAATTGTGTGTTTCTTTTTGTCTTTGTCTATGAATTCTCTGTTTAATTTCTGCAATTCAATTTCGCATTCAATCCTAACACATTTATGCATAACTATTAGGACATTTGTCCACTACTAGTAGACTACTACTAAATATTTTGAGTTATCTACTATTGGCGCAAAGGTGATTATGTATCCAGTCTTTGCGCACATAACGAATTCCACGGCGTGCATCGTTACTACCTAGAAACCAAAACAATACCTTTCAGTAGCTAAGTGCATATGAAGAGAACCAAAAAAATCGTCAGGTAAACCGTTTAGAAACTCAAGATGTGAGAAGTTAGCTATATCCACTACTGATATGCTTCCCCTACCAAATAAAAATAATCTTTTTAACTGGTAGCGTTATGGATATGGACTCGATAGAGTGAATAACTATATCTTGAAGTAGGTCAATCTACATTGCTACCGACCATAAAATTGTCTTTATTGCTGACGGATGGAAATTAAAGCAAATAGAAATTAGGGAAAAACGTGAGGCAGTAGGGTTTGAGTAGATTGTTTGAAGAACGACAATTTTAATGTCGCTTTATAGATGCATTTGTTTTATCCTTTCTTTTCCCTCGTGGGAATTGGCAAATATTGGCCTTGCACTTTCTTAATTACATTGCAGGTGGGTTTAGATACATATGTCTCAGCTTAATGAAATCCTTATGCATGTTTGTATTGAGGAATTCTCAATAACAAGCTCCTTTTATAATGTTCATTATAGAGAAACAGAAAAAAATAAAATGTTTTATTTCAGTTACCACCGAACTCTCTCTCTCAAATGACCACGATGTTTGTGAGCCATTTGATACAGATTGAGACATATATCATGTCACACATATTATAAGTTTTAATAATCTGTGTATGATGAACTCAAAATCCCTTGTGATAAGAGTGGGACAACCAATTTGTAACTTCCAAAACAACTAAATGTTTTAGAGGAACTATAGCTGGAATGGATTCACAACTTTGGGTTTTGTCAATCCTTCTACCATACCGGCTTATTGAATGCACTGCATTATTGGACAGCAACCGTGGGGTCACAAGGGAGGGCTGCAGACTGAATGATACACGATGGTACGCACAGAAAATAGACGCCCTTGCAGCAAAGTCCTCACCTGTTGTCATCATCCTTTACCTAACCACATTTAATCTCTCTACAATATACTGTGGTTTCCTCATCACACGGTTATAGTTTCTTTAAAACTTGATGAGATGGCACATTGGTGAGATGAATGCTGGTAGGTACAATAGACTCTCAGATCTTAGAGTAAAATAAAATTAGTTTATAGAAGTATAAGAATGAGGGGTTTTCTGGGCTGTCACAGAAGAGTAAAAGATAATACATAATGTAGAGGTGAAAATAAATAAAGTAAGATGAAATAAAATTTGGTTATGTTCAAGACATATATTAAATGATTAATGTTGTTATATCTATCCAAGTTCTATCACACAGATGTTTCTAATTTTTATTAAACCTACTTCTCAGTGTGGGGAGACTACCATGTACACACACTTGCCCTTTTTTTCATTACTTAGAGTTAGATATCATGTTGTGACATGATATAACCTTCTCATACATTGTCTTGGGATACCATTAATACAATTCCATTTGTGTATTAATCACATGATTAGTTATTCCTATAAAAGAAAATATTAGCGTGTTCTATCTAATGACATAAAATCAAGCATGATAAGCATTATTAAAAAAAAATAGTTGTGTTTTTGCCTAGTCAAAATGTGGGCATTACACAAACCTGTTAAATTATCAATCCTCAAAGGTGTGTGCAAGTTGCCACTCATCATATTAGGTTTTTTTCACTCTTAAGCCAGAAGTTGATAAAGATGTTACGTAAGTAATATCTTTAAGGGCACAAATTCCTTCGTAATTATATAGCATGGTAGGTGATGTTAAATAGTGTTTAGGGAAAAAGAAAAAGAAAAGTTAGTTGCATTTTTTTACCTAAGGGTAAAGTTTTGGGCATGACATGTTTCATGTACACTGAACTTAATGTTGTTCTAAGTTCATTATTAGCCATGGTTGCCTCACATATATAAATTTCTTAATGATAGAACCTTTCATTTTAGTAAAAAATGTAAAAACTTAATTAGTGATAGATGACGACCATTTTTTGCTAATTATTAATTATGGTCTTCTAATTTGATGAGAACCTCCCCAAAAATATCAATAGAGATGGCTCCTTCTCTTGCCACATGCTCTTATGATGTAAAATTTCTCTATGGGATAGACAAAGGAAAATGAGCATGATGTCTTACATAATGATGGCATCACCAATGAAGTAATGCATTATAGGGCTAAATAATCCACATTTTAGGATACATGTTTATTTATCATTAGAGTATCACATTTTATTTTGTAGGTTGTCTTTTATTTGATATATGACAAAGGACTAGTGATGTATGGATTTGGTAACCTATTACTTATACTATATGATATACTATTATCAATACCTTATTTTGGCACATGATAGTGGGTTTTGATATTAGGTTTTAGTATAGATTTTTGGTGTGGTGGAGCAACACGAGGTATTAATCCATGAGGATTTTGTGATAGTTGGATGGTGTAAACTTAATGAGGCTATTGAGTAACTTTATTAATTTCCCTAACCTCTACACCATAGATTTGAGTAGACATATTTAAATTAAACAAGTACATTAATAATAAAAATATGTTAGACTAATACTTTGTTAATAATAACTATGAAAGAAGGGTAAAGCAGGTTGACCATAATTTTTTTAAATTATTAGTTTGTCACTAAATCAAAGTTCAAATATCTAGAGTGACACTTAATATGAATATCTATGTTGAAGTCCAATATTGCTAACGAATCGTAAACACTAAACATAGCTAGCAGTATAAAATAACCCTAAACCCTAGAAATATTATTCTACCTATTGGTTGATATATCAATTGGCACATTGATCAACAAATCAATTGATATCATGAGGGTTTCTATTGTATTATAAATTAAATCAAATCAACTCTAAGATACTGACCTTAAAATTTAAATTTAGGCTTTATAGATTGTATTTTAAAGGTCTCAAGGTCCTAATTATTAGTGGAAATTATTTGGTTTAGGATTTTAGTTTTAAAGCTAAATTTAGATTTAGAAATAGAAAAAATGTAAAAAGGACATAAAACCATGTAAATAATAAAGCCACCTACTTGGAAACAAAACAAATTGACTCTTATAGAGGGCAAATTATAAAAAAGAGTCGTTCTTGGGTTTATTGTTGTTGGTACCCATTTTAAAGTGCTTTTTTGAATCATCCTCACCATGTGAGTAGAGAAAAAAATAAGATAATAGGGAAGAAAAAAATACTTTTAAGGAATTGGTAGCCATTCCTAAATGTGTATATATTTACAGTAATGTACACTCAATTATTAATTAGATATTAGATTATAATAGGTACTTGTTCCATACATGTAGGAGTTTAGGTTTGAGATCTCCATGTAGGAGCATCCAGTGGTGTAAGGGCAATCCTACATCACCCAAAAATAAAAATTTCCTTTTTTATTGGTTTTCTTTTAATGTTTTTGCATTTTTGGATACCCATTTGGGCGAATAAGAGATTCCAACTTTCATAATTGTCTTGCAGCTTTTTCTAGCCAACTTACTATTTTTAGAAAGTTTCAATTTGAAGGCGGATGGGGATAGAAATTTATGAGAAGCTTCGAAACAAAAAATTAGGTCAAAATCATTTATGGTTTGAAGGTTATTCAAGTTTCCATTTCCCAAAAACCTGCTAAAATCTCTTCCGAGTCAAATTTGAGACACTAAACAATCTCAAACGGCCCCAAAAATGACAAGAATTTTCTTCACTCTGAGAGATTTCCAACGGTTCTAATGACGCGTCAATCTGACCATTAGATCAAAAGTTATGGCTTCTGAAAGTTGGACAACTTTTCAGAAAGTTTCCAATTTTCGAATTTGACTCAAATTCAAAATTTCCAATTTCAATTTTTAGCGCCAAACCACCAAATTTTAAATTTCAAATTGTAATTTTGGCTCCAAATTGTAGGGAGGATTTTTAGGACCCATTTTGGGGAAATTTGTGATAGTTTTTGGGTTGGAAACGCTAGATTGTGGGAAAGGGTATTTTCTAGAAATTTTGTAAGTTGTAAAAGTGTTGCAACCTATGAGTACTTATTCCTCTTGAATGTATTTGCATGTATTGAAAATAGATTCCAGATAATAATAAAACAATATTTTGTTGTCTCTTTTGCTGTGTTTTTTGAGTCTCGGGTTCTGCCCTCATCAAATCTCATTCCTAAGTGGGTACCCATTTTCAATGAATTGGGTTCCTATTCTTATTGATAATTTTCTCCATATAGAAATTTCACTGAAAGTGGACTCAATTTCTTTCTTCAACCTAGGGGCAAAGGAAAAAATAAATTTATAACCCTCCTTAAATCAAACATTTATACATTTTCCCTCCATTTTCATCTTTTTCCCTTCATTTGACATTTTAACCCTGTCCAACACTTATCTCTATATTCATATCCCCAACCCTAATTTCCTTTGAGATCATGTCGGCCTAATAAACCCCACCTGGTCTCTTAAGGGGGCATCCTCTTAACATTTTCTATATGCCATCCCTTGTAAACATCCAAGGCATCTTTTCATTATTTTGGCTTCCTCAATAGCCAATTTTTATTTTATTTGAATAGGTGTCACTCCTTGTTGTCTTGATCCTATTTCAAAGAAGAGAAAAATGTAGACACTCCAAATCTACTTATTATATCTTCATGTCAAATCATGAATAATAAATTATATTTAATTCATTAATCAAGCTAATTATTGTCAATAATCAATTGAATAAGTTTAATTTATTTAATTAATTAGATGAATATTTTTATCATTTATTGACCAAAATAATTTTTATTATTTAAATTGATTACATATATTTCTTATCATTAGTTAATTAAACAAATTAACCTAATCAAAGAGATGCTGGACTAAATTGTTTAATTAAGTTAATGCTAGACTAGTTTGGATTGGATGGTTGTGTTTTAATGCGTTCCTCCTTGTTTTATATTTAAATTTATCATAGATAGAAGCCAACTTGCCTTTGAGTTTAAAATCTCAAAATACAAAATTTGATACTTTAGACAATTGATTTATAGATAAATAATCATAAAGCTAACGAAATAAATAAGTAATATGATTACACATGATAAGAACGACACAATTTCAATAACATTTCATCTATAGTATTATTTCTCTTATTCAACTATGAATAATAAATATTTAGAATAAAAACATTTAAGAAACACTATTAAAGAGCATAAATATTTATGTATTAGAAAGGAGAACCTTCACCCAGTATAAGGTATAATCATTTATAATTTTATAATAAAATAAAACTAGCACTTGCACTAGAGGAGGGTGTAAGGGATACATCGATAGAAAATACATTTAAGTTAGTATGTTAAGGAGACATACTATTTATTGTTTATTTGATTAGGCAATCCTATCAGAACATTTTTTAAGTGTCAAGGAGCCCTCGTAATTGGTGTACATGTAGGGTAAATTGAAGTTCATGTCCAATTACTCCCTAAAGACAAGTTGAGATTTATCGGAGAATTAAAAGGGAGAGGGTAGGAATACCATGTTGAGTGATGGAATTAATGTTGGAGCCTAGAAGACAAGTTGAGATTTATTGGAGAGTTAAAATGGAGAGGGTAGGAATGCCATGTTGTGTGATGGAATTAATGATGCTCCGACATTAGCAACAACAGATGTGGGTCTCTCTATGGGCGTGGAGGGCTCTGCAGTAGCCCATGAAATCTATAGACGTAGCTCTCATGCATTACATAATAAAGATTGTTGGTGCAATGAAAATATGGTGAATATTAGTGAGGACAATATACATAAATGTTAGATTCTCTTTATTTAGGACAATATTTTAACTAGTGTAAGACCAGCTTCCTAAAATGCATGCCTTCATTTAAAGTATAAGAACAAAGTTGTTTTAGAATGAAATAAAACTCAAGGAAAATGATCCCATGGTATACAAATTTGAAGAAATAAAACTTAAGAAAAATGATCCCATGGCATTAAGATTTGAAGAAATAAAACTCATTGAGACCATGGTGAGTGACTTACCTCAAGATTCTACACAAATTGTGCCTTGCTATCAACAATGCCAATGAGAGGATGACAAAGTTTGCAAGAAATTTAAGATGCCCTACTGCAATAGAATTTTTTTTAAACGGGAGGAACCAAAAACAATCATTGTACAACTGCTGCCACAGTAAACTAAAAGAGGATCCAAGGACATTATTTCAACTCCCTGATATTTGTTTTTCTCAGCATGAGACAATCTTCACAAGATGCATGCCTTCATTTAATGGATAACAATAGAATAGTTTTAGAATGAAATACAACATAACAAAAAAATGACCTAGCCACATACACATTTAAAAAGAAAAAAAAAAAACACTCATTGAGACCATGGCAATTGATGTTCCTCAAGATTTTGCAAAAAATAGTGGAGGCTCCCACCGCATTTCATAAAGATAAGGTTGCAACAATATAGGACAATTGTTTATTAGATTCGGAAAACTTAATGTCAAAATTAGTAATCTGCAAAATAGTCTACTAAGCTACAGTTTAAATATTATGATTTAAAGATCAAGGACAATACATATAAGACATTTAAATTTTAAAAATTAAATTTGGCATCAACAAATTCAAGCTAATTCTTTGTGATTATCACCAATTTTTTTATAAAAAATATTAAATAAATTAATGAAAATCACATATTTCAATTTTTATTTTATTTTTCTAAAAATTCACTATGGACATAAAAAACAAATAAAATGTATCACCTTGGTTCCATTCTCCAGAGATGGGTTTGCTGAGACGAGCCCAATCTCCTTTTTTCTGTAGAATTTGATCAGTGGAGGGTGATGCAGGAGTGTACCGAGCTAAATGACATCACCCAAAAAGACTTTCAGTTTGTTTGCATCAAATTTTTTATTTGTCTCAGTTTTCATCGCATATCTCTCTTCAGCTAGCTGTGATCAACAAGTAAATTAAAATATTATCTATGCTCTCTGGTTGTAGACCTGTGCTGAGGTGGAGGCTTGGAATAGGGCATGGACATCAATCAATTCACAAAGCATATTGTCAGAAGTTCTAGTTGTGACTTGCCCCTATAGTCATGTATAGGGAATAGCGATGCATAAACAACATGTACGATTTGTAATCACGGGTTATACATCCGTTGATAAATCTTTTGAGACAATCGAGCAAATTAATTTATAGAAAACGCTTTACAAGCTTCCGGACAAGTGCAATTGGCAGAACATACAGCGTTGAGGAATGAACAAATGCAAAACTTTTGAACCCGTTGATTTGGAGTGTAGCTGTCGTTTCAAGCAAATAATCCATGTGGAAATTAAACAAAAATAAGTCCTTTGGTTCTCCCTATCAATAGGGAAGAAAAAACCAAATGAAACGAAGGTCAAGAAAAGGTCAGAGAAAATGAAGATGGTTGTGCAGTGATTTGCAAGAGAGGAGAAATGTGGATGAGAAAGACAATTTTTGAATACTTGTTGCGCAGAGAAGAGGGGTCTGAGGAAGTGCGTGAAAGAAAAGATAGTTGCTGAATGTGAAAAGACATGAAATGAACAGGCATGGTGATCAAAGACATCGATCCAAGAATAGGAATCACTGCAAACACAAGAGTAAAACGATATAAAGAGAAAGAGGCATCGATGGTGACAGGGGGTGATGAGAGAGTAGGAACTGCCCAAAGAAAATTAGTGTCTTTTCATCACATGAGTGTGTGGGTTGCACAAGAGAAGGATTGGTGTGGCTGCGTAGTAGGGGTGGAAGGACAGAAGCGGCCAAATTGTGAAGACAGAGTTAGGTGAAGAAAAGATGTGTGTTATTTGCTCAATAGCAGAGAATTAGAATTCAGGCTGAGCGTAAGAAAGCCAATATGGTGTTGGTAGAAGGGCGATATTAGGCAGAATAAGCTTACCCAGAGAGGTGGTTTAGTTTAGTAGGAACAAGAGCAGTGTGAAAGGCCATTAGAAGGCTGTGAATGTAATTGATATATTCTTTCATTTGATTGGAATTGAATTATTTTCAGATGTTGCAATCTAAATGTTGAAAACAGAGAGTCTATTTTGGTTTGCTTTTGTATTTTTGAGTTCTAAAGTTGCACGTTTGGAGAGAGGGTGAGATTTTGTCTTGCATGGGACGGGAAATTTTGAAAGCATGTCCTGAAAACACACCGACAACTTCTCGACACGTAATAAATCAGAAGAAGCACGCTTTGGATAAAACATTTTTAATAATCTGATAAAAACAGAATTGTCCTAGAATGAAAAATCTACCACAACTAAAAGATGATCCAGCTGCATAGTACTTACAGATTTTGAAAAGTAAAACTCCTCGAGACTGTGGCAAGTGACTCCGTCAAGATTTCGCACAAATAATGACTTGCTATAAGAGTTTGCAAGGAAAGCTACTGCTTTAATGTATTCGCAGGAAACGAAAATCAGATCTATAATGCATTTAACTTAGATTTTTTCTTTTTAGATCTAACTATATTTAATGCGTGTGATTGAGATTTGATTCGGAGATCTCTAAATTAAATGAGATTTGATACACAGATCTCTAAATTAAATGCCGAGTCAACATTTTGTTTTCAGAGTGTCAGATTTTCAGATCACTCGAAAGCTGTTTTGATAGTTGTTCGATCAATCTTCAGACAACATGAATCCGGATGGAAGACAGAATTCCAGAGCGAGACAGGTTTTAGGAAAAGCCTATCTAATATAGCCTATCGGCTAAATATTATCAAAAATATTCTTCAACTTGACATCTATTACAACTCCTAAGTGCTAGTCTTAACTATAGGGTGAACACAATTACATCACAAAACAATTTCGCATTGAGATTAGCGAAACTTAATAACCAACCTAGTGAGCTGATTCAATCAGCTTCATGATCGAAGGAAGTGTAGTTGTTGTATTGGCATCCGAGATTCTGTCCAGAATTCTAACTACCTCATTCATTGTTGGGCGATTTTCAGGTCTGGGCGAGGTGCAGGCCAATCCCAAGTGCACCATATTAATCATTTCTTGCTCCCTGTCTTCTGCCTCGTCTTCAAGCTTGTGAAGATGAGGAGCAATTACTTGAAATGTCGTGCCATTCACGGAAGTCCCCAGTGCCCACTTTGGAAGCGGGTTTTCCTCACTAAACATCTCGGACGTTGGATTGTGTCCTGAGACCATTTCTAAAATCACAATTCCATAGCTGTACACGTCTCCTTTCGCTGTCATTCTCCCACTTAATGCATACTCTGGAAAAGAACAACAAACACACAAGAAATGTCGATCTTATAAAATACAATAGACAATTTGTTTTGAGTGGGTTTGTCATAGACAAGACGCACTTACCTGGTGGCATGTAACCAATGGATCCTTGCAAATTGGAAGTGCTAAATCCACGGCTCAAGTCATCGTGTTTCAGAATTCTTGAAATTCCGAAATCAGCAATCCCGGGCTCCAAGTCCATGTCGAGCAAGATGTTGGACGGTTTCAAATCGCAGTGTAAAATTGGCTGCGGACATTCATAATGAAGGTACTTCAAACCCTGAGCCACGCCCCGTGCAATTCTCAAGCATATGCTCCAGGTTAGCGTCTTTTCTTGAATGTGTGATGCCAAGGTTCCATTCGGCATCATCTCCATAACTAAAGCAATGCTCTTTGACGCCAAACAGTAGCCCAACAAGCGAATTAAATTACGGTGTCTTGTTGTGGCCAGTGCTCGGATTTCAGCAATCAGGCTCTCGCTCACTGCAACACTGCCGTCAATTTCCTCCTTGAATCTCTTCACAGCTACATCTTGTTCACTGCCTGATAGATTTAGCTTCCCACTATACACGGTTGCCATTCTACCTGAACCGATTATATTTTTATGGTTGAAACCAGTAGTCGCATGGAACAACTCGTTGTGATTTAATTTGACCAAGGCCAAATCCTTCTGTCCTGGGTACCGATAATTGGTGTCTGAAGCACTCTCTTTTCTCCTGTGCACATACAAGTACACCATGGCTGTTAGAACAACAGCTCCAAAAGCAAACGATCCCAAGATAATAAGGAACTTGGATAATTTCGAGAGACCGCTGGAGGATTGAGCTGATGGTTTCGGGCATTCTAGACTGCACAGATCAGAATTCCCAATGAAAGAGCTGGCTGAACGATTTCTGAACACACCTCGGTTGGGAATAGGACCAGAGAGATGGTTATAAGAAAGATTCAGAAACAGGAGAGTTGCCATGTCGCCAAGGTAACTTGGTATGGGACCAGATAAATTGTTGAGAGAGAGATCCAAGTTCGTAAGAGTAATAAGTGTGCCCAATGTTTGCGGAATTTGACCACTAAATCGATTGTTTGAAAGGTTCAGTTGCAGCAGCTCCACGCAGTTTCCAAGGCTCGTCGGGATCTCGCCGCCTAAATGATTGCCGGCCAGGTCAATCACAGTAACAAATTTCATACCCCCTATTTCTGCTGGAATTTTTCCAGCGAGTAGATTACGGGGCATTGAAAATGAAAGAACTATATTCCGCAGGCTTGCAACAGCAGGAGGAATGTTACCGTGTAGCAGATTGTAGCCGAGGGACAGACCCTGAAGATCGGTGCAGTTTGAAAGCGATTCCGGTATCGTTCCCGACAATTGATTTTGCTCCAAATTGAGTTCCGCTAGGAGGCGTAAGCGACCCAGCTGTGGGGGTATGCTTCCGCTTAGCTGATTGCCATTGAGTTTGAGAAGACCCAAGGCCGAACAGTTGCTCAGCTCCGTTGGAATCCTTCCACTGAAGTTATTATATTCCGCTTGAAATCGTTGAAGGAATTTGAATCGGCCAAACTGGATCGGAATACTTCCGCTTAACGAATTTCCCCTCATTCGTGCAAGCTGTAAAATTGTAAGATTCCCCAGCTCTGCCGGAAGGGAGCCTGTGAGATAATTATATGAGATGCTCAATTGGGTTAGGCGGGAAAGTTGGCCGAGTGATTTGGGAATATTACCGGAGAGGGAGGAATCGTAGAGGGCTAAAAGGGAGAGAGACGATATGTTCCCGAGCGAAGAAGGAATGTTCCCCTCGTATAGACTTGATCCCATCCATATCTGTTCCAGGAATGGCATTTGGCCGAGCCATGAAGGAATCGGGCCGGTCATATTGCTTTGTCCCACCTTCAATATCCGGAGTTGAGTCAGATTGGAGATAACGGTCGCGGATAACAGACCAGAGAGAGAGTTACCGGTTAGACCCAGGTTTTGCAGTCGGGTGAGAAGGCCAAGCCCTTTGGGTATGGTTCCATTGATAAAGAGGTTAAAACATAGATCTAGCGATACCAAATTGGTACAGTTTGATAGAGAATCAGGAATTAGGCCTGTGAAATTGTTATCACGGAAGTTGAGCTGCTCTAACTTCGATAGCTTCGAGAGGCTGTAAGGTACAGGGCCGGTTAGCTTGTTAACGGACAAGTCGAGGATTTTAAGGGCCGTACAGTTGGAGAGAGATAACGGAAGAGTGCCGGTGAGATTGTTGCGGTTCAGATCAAGAAAAGCGAGAGCAGAGCAAGACGCGAAAGCAGAGGATGGAATTTGGCCAGTTATAAAATTAGAGGAAAGATTCAGTGTAGTGAGACGGCTAAAGGTGGGGATGTTAACTGGGAATGAGCCAAATATGGCCTTATTTTGCAGATTGAGGGCGATTACGTTCTGGTTGGAGTGGTCACAGGTGACGCCCGTCCAATTACAGAAGTTGGAGAGGTTCCCTTGGAGCCAGTCGTCGAGGGGAAAGGCAGCGAAGCTCTGTTTCAGAGCCACAAGTGACTCCGCATCCCGTGGGATGGCCGTCGCCTTTATACTCACTGCTACAACTGAAATGAGTGCCAGATAAACCGCAAAACAGGCCATCGCTGCAATTACCGAATGACAGTGTTAACAGAACAGATGGACAGGACGAAGGACTTCACACTCTTTATTAAATATAATTCAGTTCAAACAGTGGAAGGATAAAAATAGAATTATCTATTCATTTATTTATGGAGTGGTAAATGTTTTTGTTGAATAGGGGTCAACATTTTTATTAATATAAGAGTAGTAGTATATATATTCACAAAAAAAAAGAAAAGTGGGTGGATAAAAAATCATACTCAATAATTTTGAAATGGGTAAGTTTGAATCAAACAAACATTACATACACATAAAAATCGCAAGACAATAAGTGTAAGTGGAGGAAGTGGTTGCCCCAATCAACCAACCTTATGATATTTAAGTAGAGTGCATTCAACAAAGGGTGATATTTAATATAATTTTGACTATGGGATTGTGAAGTGAGCATAAATTTGACATTTTTTTTTTGTCAATTTAATCAATTTTGTATTTTTTTATAATGAAAATCTAGCTTAGTCTTTTTCATTGTTATTCACATATTGATTATTCCAAATAATTTAGTCTATATATTTGTATAATGACGAATTTCGCATACTAATTTATAGTTTTAGTTAGGTGTTTTAATAAAGGGATGGCTTAGATCATGAAACCTTCAATTTTTTTGATTAAGCTAAGAAGGGTTTTGAAGGGGCCCAAAACCTCATAGATAAACAACAAACATAGTCAAAACAAAACAGAATCTACAAATAGCTAAAAAATAACAACAACAACAATAAAATGAAAAACAGGTCAAAATAGTTTAGGCCTAACTAGGTCATAATGCTGAATTAAAAACTTCACATCCAAAGGATTAACATGTAGAAGAGAGTCTAATTTAGGAGGGGCCTTTTTCCTCCTATGAACTACTATCCAAGATGAGTTTTCAATTAAATCTAATTGAAAAGCACCATGGGGAGGAGAAACATCCTTAGAAGATCTGACACATTTAACTTTATTATTTGATGGATGAGGAGGTGAAATGGTCTTAACATGAACCTCAGTTGAAATCAGGACTTAACGTTTCAAGCCACAAAAAAAGATCCATCAGGATCAGGAAGGGAAGTATCAGGGCTAAAAGAGGGAGACTTTGAAGCCTTTGACTCATTGTAGAACCATCAAGGTACATAGTAAGATTCTTAGGAAGAGCATTCTTCCACCAAGTTGAACAAGACCACTTAAGAGAGAGTTGAAGGAACAAGAAAACACCAGTAGCAAAACAACATCTGCAATGAAAAGGAATACTTTCATAATCAATAGGCTAGGTCCAAGATCACCATTAACTTGTAGCACAACCTCTCTAGGAAAGGCCTTGGATAAATCAAATTCCAGCAAAACACAAGCATAAGTAGAGAGAGTGAATTTTTTTGAAGCCATGTCAACCTTCAAGAAACAACCAATAACATTAACAATGGCTTCAAAGGCACCAGAAACCCAAAATCACAAGAGGAGATAAGTTACCTCACTTGAATAATTATTAAATCTAGGGACTTTTTCAATAGATGGAAGGAAGAGGACCAAGGTCGCATAAAAAGGGGGTGTAAATCCCACATCCAAATACCAAGTTGTCTAGAATAACTTGTTTATCCTCACAAGTATCAAAGCTAAAAATTTAATAAACCTTTCTAAAGTTGAACGATAAAGCTCAACCTTACCTTCAATCAAGGTGACCAATGTTCAAAATCTTAGCAATACATATCTTGAAGGGAAGACCAAAAATGGTTAAAGCTATAGATCCCTACTTTGATAATAAGACTCATAGTCAAGCACATATTTCCCCAAAATAGAACCTTTACCCAAAATAGAACCTTACCCAAAATAGAACCTTTAGCAATAGGACCTTTAACAAAAACAATAATTGAATGAGGAGAAAAAGATGCAGCCAAATCCCCATTAGACAGATCTATAGAATAGGACACAACACCTTTAGGAGTAAAAAGGGTCGAAGTGATAGTCACAACATGAGTAGGTGAGGATAGGTAAAAAACAAGCTCTTGTGACAAGTGATCCACCACATAAATAAAATCACACAACTAGTAGGGGATGCCACCAAAAGAGGGGTAGAGGGAGGCACCACAATATTAGGTAGAGGAGCCACAAAAGTAGATAAAATAGGAGACATCGAAGTAGAGCCAGGATCTCATGCACAACCTCCAACCTTGGAGGGAAAGGGTGGGAATTCATAATTCAAGCAAATTGAGAGAAAGAGGGAGTGTGCCATCAGTAACCTTCAAATTTAACACAACACTTTAAAATCAAATGGAGAAAGTACATAAATAGACATAGAACATTATTTCTTATTCAATTTTCCAATGGAGAAATATAATGAGATCCCATAAGGGATTTAAAAAAAAAAGGCTAAACACTCTAGTTACAACCACTCTTGTCTTCCTTTAGACTCATCTTTCTTGTCCTCTATGTCTCTAACTTAATTATTTGTATATTTATTTGACTACCATCCCTCCATCAATCTCTTTCAACCTCATTTATTCACACCGATCAACATAAAAGAAGCATGGTATTTAATAGTTCATTGTCCTTTCCAACCAATTATTTGAATGTGATGTCTCATCTCCCCTATATAAGTAAGTTGAGTCAATTCATGGACAACACATTATTATTCATAATGAAAGTGTATGTAAGTAGAAATGAATATGCAAAATATCATAGACCAAAAGAGCATGCCATCATGCAAGCAACCCCAATGTGTGAAGAGAACAAGGTTCGCTCATAGACAAGATTCACATCTATACATGAGTCCAATCATGCGTGACATTTAAAACTTTATGGTAACTACACTACATGACCATGTGTAGACACTAGAATCTCATTAACACTAATGCTTGTATAACCACCCCCAATTTGACACCTAACCATATTCATTCATTTAAATATTTTTTTTACATTAATTAAACCATTTTATTAAAATTAAATTGATTAAATAATCTTTATTATTTAATCAATTGAAATAAGTCCCTTTCTTGTAAATATTCAAAACAAAAAACAAACCTATTATCCATAAATAATTTAATAAAAAATATAAAAAATAAACTTAATTAAATTTGAAAAAATTAGTTAATAATCCTAAAGAATCAATTTAACTCAATGTTCAAAAGACAAAAGTTAATTAATAAATCAAACTCACTAATTTAACTCTTTGATCAAAATAATTAAATAAATCAATAGCTACCATTTCACATTTGGTGGAATAAGTCTTGATCTAAGATTGAATGCTAGTCATTCATCCGTTTCACCAAAATAATATAAATTGACATCAAATCCTTCATTTCTTAAAATCCTGATGTTGGTTCAAGCAAGTAGATGCTAACTAAATAAGTTAAAAAATTCTAGGTACTACTTATTGAGTGTATATCCATTTTCACTCTATTAGAGGTTTGCATATAATCAAAATAAAAAATTAAAATTATTTTCAATTCATATATTTATCTTTATTCTAGTGCTTACATTGGCATGCATAGTGGGATCAAGCTATTTTTTCTCAACTAAAATTTCTGAAGATTTTTTTTGAAATAATTTAGTGAGATCAAAGAGTTGGGGATCCTATCTTTTTCTCTCTATTAGTGATTGTATTCTATGTGTGTTGCAACTATTTTCTTCAAAGTTGTGGAAGGGCAAGGCATAATGATTAGCCATAACCCTCCAAAGATATCTATCATTTTTGCAACTTCTCTAAAGTCCTATATTATAATTCTTTTTTTAGGAGACCCCTAAGATAATATATTTTATTTAAGAAATATTTTCTTGATTAATTAATGTGTCATCTTATTTTATATCAATTGTTGTTGTTTTCTTCAATTTACATTCTTATTTGAAGATTTCTTTTGTAAGGAATTTTGTTGTGTAGTTTTTGGTTGAAGTTTCACATTCTGCTTTAGGTTCCATTAGGTTGAGGTTTCACATTGTGATGTCAGACATTTTTTATCATTGAATTATCCCCATGCAAGGCACTTCTTTGGTAGAATGTTTTGATGCCCTTTTATCATTAATGGGTGTTATTTTTTTAGGTGATATGTTCAATAGACATACATTTTATTTTTGTCATGTTATCATCCTTTGATCAGTAATAGCAATAACAAAATATATCTTATTTGTAGGTTTTAGTGATATTATTCATCATTTCAAGAACTATTACTAGCACTATTAGGTTGTAATATCTCCATGCAAAAACCTCTTTATATTCTTCTAAAACTACTCTATTGATGCACTCTAGTTGCTAATTATTTGAAGTGATTCAACCAATTTATAACAAGCACTTATTTCTAATATGGTTGTGACTAGAAAGCTTGAGTTTCTTACACCATACTTGGTGGGCTTATTTCACTCTCTTTTATTATTCTAATAAACCTCTATTTCCTATTAACTACATACTTTTAAATTGAAACCTCAATACTTTCCTAAGAATTTAGACTATTTGATACGTAGTAAACATATTACTCATGAATGTTAGATAAAATACACATGCATAATTATTGATTAAAATGTAGTGATTATCATTATGAGAAGTGTTTGTAAGAACTAACATGTTGCAAACAAAGTGGTCATATGCATCATGCATATTTTATGCAACCAACTAACTAGAGAGGCAATAGATGTTCGTACAACCAAGTAGCACGAGGTGCGGAAATGGAAATTACAAGTGGTAAAGTGTCCACCCAAATAGCAACATGAGACTCCTAGCTTCAATAAACATATTCAACAACTATGATAATTCCATCGTAATTGCTATTCACAATCGTTCTTGTGTTTTTTTCTTAGTTATTAGAGTTCGTCTTTATGATGGATATGAAATCCTATTATGACTCTATTTTATATTGTATTTCTAGTTAAATAATCCTCTTTCCATATATTAGGAATGATAGATAGGTCATAATTAGTTTTTATTTTATTTTAAAGTTAAGTCTATAAATACAATGTAGGAGATGATCCAAAGATTGACAATTTGTGTAAAGTTTCTTTGTTTTTAGCAATATACAATTTCTACATTTGATTGTCTTCATGAATAAGTATATGAGATAAATTTTGGTGCAGTAAATTCATGCAAATGTTAGTATAGTGAGAGCACCTACCCAAGTCAAGTCCCATTTGAGGTGAGGTGCTACTCACTAGTTTATTTTTAGTGTTTGTGTGACTTATTTTGATAATTAGCTTATATAGTTTCATACTTTGGGATTCACATATAGCTACTAGTTGAATTACATAATAAGGATGATTTAGTAGTGACTTGTTATTTACTCTTTAGTTGTAGTTGATGATTTCTTTTAGTTGTAATTACTCTTTAATCTATGACTATAATTTCGCAATTTAGTAGATTGTATTTTCTTTCAACACAAATAGTAATTTCTTTAATTCCAAGAATATTTCAACCTAAGTATCTCATAGTGTACATATAGTACTAACTCAATCTCAAGTTTATGAATTGGTTGACAATTTAATGTACCCTATGTTAGTTGATGGTTGCTTAACAATTTAGGATGATCTCATCTCTAAGTTGCAAAGCCAATTTTTTATATGATATAAAAAATAACAATTATTTATATTATTTTTCATATGCAAATCGCTTAGATTTAAGAACCTTTTTTTGAAACTACTAACTTGTTTTTTATAGCCTCAGTTGCTAAAGACATCAATTTCAAAATTATCACACTTTTGATTTTGAGTTTCTTGTTAGCAAGAAAATGGGGAACACATACCAAATTTCTTAGCCCCAAGTAGTTTCTATGTGTTGTATTTATACTACAAGCTCAGTTATACAAAGGGATCAAGGATTTAATGTGGACAAAGAACTAACTAGTTAATTGATCACGAAAACACATAACGTAATATACCATGGTGTTGGGTCACCCTAGTCCTCTGTTTTTTGCTCCTTCAAAACTTGAACCTATTCGCCATCACCAAATTGTTTCCTACACAGAAAGAGAGGAAAATGGTTGTGGATGGGGGTTTTCCTTGGTTCAAACCCCAACTTAGGAATTAACCTTGAATTGAATAATATAAATTTTGAAGTAAATATTGTAAGATATACCTTAGATCTACAATGGTTGATGATAATTTTAGTAATATATTATTATTAAGATTGGTCAACTAAATTCATTTCATCCTTATGTCTCTTGTTACATCACATACATATCATATATTATTCCTTCTATCTTCTATATCTATTTCTACTTATAATGGTGGTAAAATTAAGTTTTCACTGGTCAATTAAGATAATAAAAAAAAATCTTACCTAGTTAAGCATTACATTAAAAGAGGGGGGGCAATTCAATAGATGTAGCCACAATTCAATTAGGAAAGGGATGAATGATGAAGAGTGTCTAAGAGGGTCTACAACACACCAAGGCTATGGTTTTAAACCTCAAACTCTAGCCTACACAATAGGTTACTCAATCCAAGATTTCCACTATTTGACAATGTCTCATAAATTGGCAATTTGAGACAACACAACAAAAGACACTCGTAAGGATAGGGGAAGGAATTCCATCATGTCCACAAACCCAAATGGACTCAAATCAACCAAATCCACCTTTGAAACAAACCCTTTTAGGCCATTCCACACCATTGGCTTTCTAGGGTGACTAGATTCTAGTAGCCCTACTTAGAAGGTTTTTTTTTATCATAACTTTTGACTCACAGACCCTAGGCACAAAAAAAGACCACTTCCAGATACCCTTTTGGAATTTATTTAATATATCTCAAAATTACCATAGAGTGTTTTTTACCATCTTGACTAAAAATGGATTGATAATGTACAACTTGTTGCTTTTTAGTACAACAAACTCAGTATTTTGGGCACAAATTTTCACATAGAGGTCATAACCCAAAAATAAAACCATATTTGGATACCCATTTCAATTTTACACAACATATGTCAAAATCAGGCTATGGTGTTTTGGAGAAAAGTGTTCAAAAATTGATTGTTACAGTCCTTCAAGAGCCCTATTAGGTCTCCAAATACACTAGGGACACCCCTTAGACACTCCACCAACTTTCCCACTCAACTTGGAATGAAATAACATAGAAAAAATGAAATTATTTAATAGGTTATAATGTCTCTTTAATTGTTTTGGTACCAAAACACATAACTCTTCTTCAAACCTCCTTCAACCAGCTTAAGTCATGAGGATGTAAAGCCCTCAAGCGCTCAAAAATCCACTTAGGTTTTTCCCTTGAAAAAATATTTAAAACCCATCTGAAACACTACCATATACACCATTTCACCAAGTCTTGAGGCAAGCCGTTCATGGAATGGAGAGTTGTACATTTTTCTTTGACAAAGCCCCAAAACCTATGTTTTCAGATCAATTTTGGTAAATCCACTTGTAGAAGGATCAAAACTCAATAAAATTGAACCAAACTGGTACCAAATGAAAGGTAATACATATAAATTTCAAAAAATTCCACTCTTACTTATTAATTCATCCAAATAAGAAAGTTATGGAGCAAAGTGCAACATTTTTACAGAACATTGTAGAGAAAATGATCATCAAATTGCCTTCAAACTGAGTTCTTTATACAAAATCACCATCCAACCCCTTTTTGGTTGTGGGGAAGGGCCTATTTTAATTCATCCAAGGCCTCCCAACCGATATAACCACCTTTTGAACCAACATGACTAACAAACACCTAGAATTACCTTCTCAAACATTAAAAGTTGCTTTTGACAATTTTTGGCAATATGAGCAACTTTTGCCTAAAACTTGATCCTAGACCAAACCATGACTCAAAATCACTTAGTTAATTCAAAATAGATCCAAAAAAACCTTACATACCATTAAAAATTATTTTTTCCCTATTGAGACCTATTTCTCACAAAATGACAACTTTTGACAATCTGACAATTTTTTAGCAATATTAACAATATGACCCTAATTGGACTTGACCTAACATCCAATGGTCTCAATGACCTTATTACATCACATATGGTCTTAAAAGACATTTTTTACAACCTTTATCCTTTAAAACACAAAAACTTCATAATTTGCCTCATAGAGGCTTGATGGTGCCTTGGGTGCTCCTGCACCACCAAAACATTAATTAAATTTACCAAATTGTTGTCTCCCCATTTTAGTTAATATTTGGATGTAAATTGTGAAGTTTAGGGAAAATTCATGAATAATTGGGACAAAACAGTAATAACAGAATGCTATAGGTATCAAATAGAGTTAAAAGTATGGATCTAAGCAGAAGAAGAGGATTAGAACCTATTGTTGGAAATTTGGGTTGAATTGTTGGGACTGTGGTGCTAGTTCACCTTAGTCTTGTAACTCTAAAAAATGAAAGTGGGATCTTTTTTGAATAAGAGAGATGCACTGGATTCACTGTTAGAAGCTCATGCAAAATTTCTGGGACCATGGTGTTGGGTTGCCTTGGTCCTCTGTTTTTTGCTCCTTCAAAATCTGAACCTATTCGTCATCACCAACTTTGTTGGAATCTTCTATCATAGCTCATAAATCAATTTCCTACACAGAAAGAGAGAAAATGGTTGTGGATGGGGGTTTTCCTTGGTTCAAACCCTAGATTAGGAATTAACCTTGACTTGAATAATGTAAATTCTGAAGTAAATACTATAAGATATACCTCAGATCTACAATGGTTGATGAGAAGACTAATGACACAATTCTCTTTAGATATAATTACAAATGTTGGATGCAATAGTATGACAAACACATGAACATGAAAGACCTAATCAAACACACATGCTTGCATGAAGATTGATGTGACTTTGCTCCTTGATACTTGAAGGATAAAATACTACCTTGAATGCTTGATAGATGCACAAATGATGGGGTATGATAGTGATGAAGTCTTAGATCTAAAATGAATTGATAGGATGTCCTTATATAGGGTTTCCTAGGTAAATTGTTGATCAAGCCAACCTCCAATGATCACATTGAGGCACGTGGACTAAAATCCATTAGGGAAGGGGAGAGCCTATCCAAATTTGAATTGGGCCCTATTTAAGGGAGAGCAGGGTGCCACCATGCCCTGGTCCTCCAAAAAATAGGACCAACAAATCAACAGCTGGGGTAAGGCAACTCCGGGATGGTGCGACCTTTCTCGAAACGTCGATTGGAGTCTAGCCTACCTAAGGCTTCATTTTCTCTGGGGGATAGTTCTATAATGAGTGTCAATATACTAGTGAGAAAACATCCATTCGGTGCTTGGAAGGAAGCCACTCAGTGATGCAAATAATTGACATTAGATTTAGAGTACTAGGGTGAACCCACAATAGTGGGTTACACTTTTTAGCTAACTTTGACATTGTAATATTCATTTTGAGTAAAAACTTCACATTCAGACACCTATTACTACTAAACTGTAAGGAATTTGTAGATGGTGTTAACTAGTGTTTTGTGGCATTTTGTGTGTAGATTCTAAATATATTTTTTTGAATTTTTTTGGAATCAATTTGTTTCTATTTTTCTATCTCCCTCGAAAACTAGTTTTTTTGTAAATTTTTTTTAAAGAGTGATACTCATTTGTTATGGCATAGCTTTTTTTTAAAAATAGATACGAATGTGAATCTTTTGAATTTAGTTGTAACATCCATATCTAATATTTACAATTGGTTTCATAACATTATCTTCAATATTTCATATTTTATTAAGTTTTGAAGTCGAGTTAATTGTAATTTTGACATATGTTCATTTGGTAGCTCGTAACTTGTTGTGTATGTATCAATTTTATTTTATTTTATTGTTGGAAAGATGACTTCAATAACTATTGTATATGGTGGAAAAATTATGATGACAAACTATTACAAAACCACAAAATATCCAACCACAACAAAACCTAGTTCTACAATAAAGCATTCACCATACACCAATGAGGAGACCTAAGAACATGCAAATCAACAAATGAAACAATAATACCATTCACATGTCAAGTAGGGTTTGATATCCATTGTCTCTTGTATCCATTGATCTTGTTTGATATATTTGCTCTCAGATTTTGTATGTGTGTACAAGAGCTCAACAAAGAACATATTGTGGTTGTGAAGTCACTTGATCGTAAGAAGACTTGATAGATGCATTAAGATTATTAAGATTGAAAGGATAAAAGTATCCTCTTGTATAGAAGACACCTTAGGAAATGGAGGGATAGGATTAAGAGGTGAAATGATAAATGGTCGGCTAGGATTAAAGGGTAGGTAGGGTAGGTAGGATAATTAAGAGATAAATGACATGTGTCATGGAAGCAAAAAGCCAATGAATTAATTAAATAAATAAAGATCTATTTAATTAATAGAGGAAATGGGACCAATTAAATAAATAAAAATATTTATTTAATTTAGGGAAAGGATAATTTAAATAAATAAAAAATATTTATTTAAATAGGGAAAGGGCAGAAGAAGATAAATGAATTAATTAAATAAATACAAATCTATTTACTTAATATAAGGCTTAGGATAAAATAATTAAATAAATAAAAATATTTATTTAATTATCTACAACTATTACGTAGATATTTTTTTAGTTTTTTTTTTTCATTTGTTTCCTATTTTTTCATAAGCATTGAACACAAGTGTTGATGTTTGGTGAGAAACCTATGTTTGGTAAATCTAAAAAAAATCATAATAAATTCAATGTATATTAAAATAATAATCATTGGAAAGCTTGTTTCGAGTACTACTATCATGCATTTGGGTTTGTCAAGATTGTTTCGTTTGAGCCTCCAATTTGAGCTTCAAAGGTCATAAATTTGCAAAAACCAGGAGAGTTTGGGGGGGAGATCTCTAGCAGGGGGTTCGATAGAACACATGTTCTATCAAAAGGGGGATAGAACCCCCTTGGCCCATTTTTTGTTGTAATGACCATGTTCGATAGAACATGGCCTTTTTCAACTGCTGATGTTCTATAGAACCCCCCGTCGTCCAATTTTATTTTATTTTGCTATGAATGATTTCATATAAATATAGATGCTTTTTTTCATTTTTTACATATCAAATTTGAAGGATAATTCACATTTTTCACAAATAAGGCATTTTGAAGTGAATTTCAAAGGACATTTTTTCAAAGGAATGAGATGGGAAATAAAAGGACAAGGATAAATAAGACTGGGCAAAAGTATTCACCTGGAACGGAACAAAGACGTCGTGAACAAGAATTGGTAATATATCATAGGAAGAAAACAAGTATGTATCTTTACAATTTAGAATTCATCAACCCATTTAAATTAGTGAAATTATTAAATATAATAGAAATAGACAATGATTAAAAATAAAAATACTTTCTCTTTCTCATTTTAGTCTTCTTTAAAGGTGATTAAAAATAAAAATACTCTCTCTCTATCTCTCTCCTTTTAGTCTTGGGTGATTTAAAAGTATGTTTACTCTCTCTCTCTCTCTCTCTCTCTCTCTCTCTCTCTCTCTCTCTTCAATCTAGGTGATTATTAAGGTTTTTTAGGATCTTTCTCTCTCTCACTGTCCTACTCTCTTTAGGTCTATTTAGACTCTCTCTCTTTCTCTCTTTTTAGTCTTATTAGGTGATTAATTATTTTTAGTCACTCCCCTTAAGATTATCTCTCCCTCTAGATCCTTTTAGTATTCTTAGGTGATTAAATATGTTTAGTCTCCCTCTCTCTCTTTTAGCATTATGTTATATGTTGTCATTGATGTCAAATCTTGTGGTCCAGATTAGATCCGGATGTGGTATGTTGAGAAGCAACGTATGTATGAGATGGTATTGATCATTTGGAGGTTTTGCAGATTTCCTGGATGTCCGGGATTTTTAGAAGATTTGTTGCTAATATCATTCAGTGCTATTCTTGGGTCTAGCTTGATCCAGAAGTCAAAATCTTAGTCTGTAAGTCAATATTGTGCTATGTCGATTGTTCAGCGTATGGATAATGTTTTAGGTCCGAGTTTGGTGAGGTGCGTAGCGTGTTGATGTGTTTGATGAAGAGCGTTGTGATGAGGTCTACTCATTCCTTCCCACCACCAGAATGTTTAGTGGATACCTATTTTAGATCTGTGTCTTGGATGACATTGAGGATCA